>NC_086229.1:55653788-55953788 GCF_036321145.2 Pelmatolapia mariae | reverse complement strand
AGAAACTATATAAACATTAACCAACCTTAGAATTCATAACACACAAACTTGGAAATCCACTTACTCAAAACGCTGGGTCACAGACCCAGGATCATGACACTTCATGCATCTGCACAACCCACAAAATTACATCATTATTATCTTTAACATCATAAATCTAGGAGCAAAGTAGTCTGCCTTTTGTAGTTGGAATTTAATTACACTGAAGAGAGCCACAACAAAATGTTAAGTGCATGCAGTTGCTTACCTAATAGCATTCTGGTGGGCGTGAATAATGACCAGTCATTTGAGGTTGTTGTGTAGCCTTCAAATACTGTTAGTAGAATAACAGAAAATACATGAGATAACAAAAAAACAAAAAACAAAACAAACATGATATTTAAACAATAAAAAGAATTATTCCATGGGATAAAGTCCACCTCTTACCAGCTTAAACCCCACAGAGGGAAATGATACACAAACTAATTTAATGATAACTGAGTTCTGATGATTTGTTTCTATAGCTTATTTTCTCGGTAGATGAAAAACATGTTTAAATTGTGTCTGATTAACAACAAATTTTTTTCTGCGTTGCGTTGCATATTAGCTGAGTTTACTCAAGTACTCACCTGATGCTGTTTCAATGTCGGATGAGGTCATCTCTTCTCCTGTGAAAGTGGCAGACATAATAGCTTGTAGGGAATTCCTTTCATATTACAATAGATAAAATAAGGCACTTACCATTTTGGAGATAGACATATAATATTATTATATTTAGTACATTTTTAGAATTTAGCTCTTGTGGATAATCAAAACAATACATTCTTCATATATAAGCTTTTAGGTCACCTAAACTGACTGTAATTAGTCAGAGAAATGTCAGCTGAGAGTTTTTAACTCACCTAAAGCTTTTGATGGAGTAAGACTCATGCAGACACCACCCTTAAAAATGTATATCTTTGCAATGTATTACTGGTTTCATGGATAACTCACCTCCACAAGTTGATATAAAGATGCACATAGTAATGAAGATGAGAGTGAGGGGGGAAAGCAATCCACTGAAGCCATTGATGACAAAATTAAGAAAAAAATCCATCCTTTAGATAAAAAAAAAAAAAAAAAAGTTTTCAAAGATCCAAGTATCCAAAAAATGTTAAAAACATCAGATGGTACAATGCACCTCATAAAAACTAGAGCCAAAAATAAATAAATGAATAAATAAATAAATAAATAAACAACAAAAACAGAAAACCAACAAGTTTATATACACTTGTATATATCCAAACATTGGAACAGTGTATTTACCTTTTCTGGGTGCCCTAGTCTTTTAGGTTCATACATCAAGACACACAAAATATTAAGAAGAATAAAAGGACTGAATCAATGTCACGACGGTGGAACGGACTCAGGTGCAGACTGAGAAAACTCAGTTCAAGCAGTTCTTTATTAACCACACTGGTGCGCTATATATACGTGAAGGGGGGGACACCAGGGTTCCGGGGGTCCATAGGTTGGGGAAACACACACCTTCGTACTTGCTCCACTCCTCATCCACACAATCTCCACACAAGCAGCTCCACTCTCACTCACAGGGTCCAGGGGTCACAATGAGGGCAGATCCAGATAAACCTATTTACAGAGACGAAAATTAATCCAAGGCAAGCACGGGAACAACAGAACTGCTATAGACCCAGGCAATACTAACGAGAGTTACTCAATATTCCAGCGACGAGTAGCTCAGAGCCCCTGCTTAAGAAGAGCCAGAGATCAAACTGCAAATCACCGGTGATCAGCTGCAGGTGCGTAGGTCAAGGGCGGGAGCCCAATCTGAGCTCCGCCCAGGCAGACAGACAATAATAATAATATAGGTTTGCATTTATATAGCACTTTTCAAGACCCTCAAAGCACTTTACAATTCACTATTTATTCACACACTGGTGGAGGCAAGCTACGGTTGTAGCCACAGCTGTCCTGGGGCAGACTGACAGAAGCAAGACTGCCATATCGCCCCTCTGGCCAACACCAGTGGGTGAAGTGTCTTGCCTAAAGACACAACGACCAAGATTATTGGGATTGAACCGGCAATCTTCCGGTTACAAGATGAGCTTCCCAACCCCCTGAACCAGGGTCGCCCACAAGAGAGCGAGCAAGGCAAGGAGAGCAAAGAGAGCAAAACAACAAACACTTGTGTCCACACTGGGCTGGCCGGGGAGGCACAGGGACCATGACAATCAAATTCTGTATTCTCTCTATATCAGTCTGTTTTTACATAAACCTTTATCAGACTGATGATTGTCTTTTGTCCTTAAAAAACAAAACAAAACTTTATGATAGCGTAATTTTCTCTTTTCCTTTTGCATTACCTGTTCCTTTTGCTGTGTTTTCTGTTACTTGTAACATTTTAATGAAAGATGGAGTTCTTTATTGTCCATCCCAGCTTTCTCTTTTGGGGGAAAAAATGTATTAAATTAAACAAAGATGCAAAAAAGAGATTACCTTTTAGTTAAAAATGAATTCGATCATAGTTACAGGAAAACATTCAGCTTCAATTTATCATCTCTAACATAGTTTCCTACCACTTTAGTACCATATTATTTTTTTTAATTTAAAACACATTTAAAATATTTATATATACACAATACAAGAAAGAAGTAATTTGTTGAAAGAATTCGTTTTCCTGAAATTGTGCCTTGAATCTAAGTATACTTTGGAGAAAGTACAATTTTATCAGTAAAAGCAAAGTTAAAAGTCCAGCCAGGGTTTTTGTTTTATAGTTTCATGTGAAACTACCAAAATTGTATAGACAGATATTTCTAGTAATTACATTTCCCCAGTACCACAAAAAAAAAAAAAGACATCGATTCGCTGATCCACACTACCAGGATATACAGCAATGACATTCGGACTGGAGAAGTGTAGTCGGATGATAACAAAGAGAGGGAAGGTAGTCAGAACTGAGGGGATTGAACTACCAGAAGGCAACATTGCAGACATAGAGGACAGTTACAAGTACCTGGGGATCCCGCAGGCGAATATTATAAATTAATATTATAGTTATAACAAGCACCAATTAGTTAAACTGCAGGGATGCCTTAAAGGCATAAAGACCTGGATGGCCTCTAAGTTTCTGCTTCTCAATTCAGATAAAACTGAGGTTATTGTACTCGGCCCTGAAAATCTTAGAAATATGGTATCTAACCAAATTCTTACTCTGGATGGCATTACCTTGGCCTCCAGTAACACTGTGAGGAACCTTGGAGTGATTTTTGACCAGGACGTGTCCTTCGATGCACATATTAAACAAATATGTAACACTGCTTTTTTCCATTTGCACAACATCTCTAAAATTAGAAATATCCTGTCTCAGAGTGATGCTGAAAAACTAGTTCATGCATTTATTACTTCTAGGCTGGCCTATTGCAATTCATTATTATCAGTGTGGCTCCCTGTTAAATCCAGAATTCAAAATCCTGCTCCTCACATACAAGGTCTTAAATAATCAGCCCCCATCTTATCTTAATGACCTTGTAGTACCATATCACCCTATTAGAGCACTTCGCTCTCGCTCTGCAGGCCTACTTGTTGTTCCTAGAGTATTTAAAAGTAGAATGGGAGGGAGAGCCTTCAGTTTTCAGGCCCCTCTTCTGTGGAACCAGTTTCCAGTTTGGATTCAGGAGACAGACACTATCTCTACTTTCAAGATTAGGCTTAAAACTTTCCCTTTTGTTAAAGCATATAGTTAGGGCTGGACCAGGCAACCCTGAATCCTCCCTTAGTTATGCTGTTATGAGTTTTTCCTTTTCAGCCACCTTTCTCACACACCATGTGTTAATAGACCTCTCTGCATTGAATCACACTTGTTATTCATCTCTGTCTCTCTTCCACAGCATGTCTTTTATCCTGTTTTCCTTCTCTCATCCCAACCGGTCGCAGCAGATGGCCGCCCCTCCCTGAGCTTGGTTCTGCCGGAGGTTTCTTCCTGTTAAAAGGGAGTTTTTCCTTCCCCATGTCGCCAAAGTGTTTGCTCATAGGGGGTCATATGATTGTTGGGTTTTTCTCTGTATCTATTATTGTAGGGTCTACCTTACAATATAAAGCGCCTTGGGGTGACTGTCGTTGTGATTTGGCGCTATATAAATAAAATTGAATTGAATTGCGTACAAAATGTGTAAATTTGAAACCTCTACAAAAACAGGGTTGCTAAAACATTACAGCTTATGCCATGGTTATGGTGGGGAATGTCTCCCATGCCTTCAACAAGATTGCTTTCATTCCTTCAAAACTTGGGGAAGCCTTAGATCACATCTATCAAGAAATCACTCTCAGGAAAATCAGGGAAGAGTCAGATCTGATGAAACTCTGTCTTTCACTTGCCAGTGTTGTAGCACCAGTGCAATTTCCACAGAAAAAGAGTTTTTTGAGCACTTTGGACGACATTTGAAAAAAACACGACACTGTTGTTTGTGTTTTTAAAAGCTGCAATTTCAACACTAATATTTACTGAACATTTGCCTCCCAATGAAGCCGAAGGCATACTCCTCATTCACTGCACAACTTCAAGGAAAACCTGTTAAAAAGGTGTGTGTGTTCTTCAAACACAGAAGATTGTAGTGATGTGGATGTTCAGGATAGAGAATTATTGATTACTGATGATGGTCAAGGTAGTGATGACGATGTGAGAGATGTATCAAATATCATTGGAAAAAAAAAACATGGCCTTGTTGTTTCTAAAACTGGAGAGCAAATTTAATGTATCTGACAAGTGTCCTGATGAGATTATTGAGGAGTTACACTTTATTACCCGAACAGCATCAGGTCCCATCATAAATGACATTTTACAGTACTGTCAGAGGAAGCATAATTGAGAGATAGATAAATCTGTTGTGTCAGATATGGTGACAGAGCTTTGTGAGGCCAACCTCTTTACCTCCACCTTGTGTACTGGTGGTCCACTTTCTTCTGCCTACAAGAGAAGGACATATTTTAAGGAGCAGTTTGCTGTAGTGGAACCAGGGGAGTATGCACTTAGTAGGGAGCGAGACAGAAGCTTCTACTATGTTCCTATTCTGAAGTCATTGCTTCAGGCTATGACATGGAAAGAGATCCAGGATTTGATCTTGCATGATGAAGAATCTCAAAGTAAAGATGGAACACAGTGCAGGGCATTTTGTAATAGCATTTGTTATAAAAACAAATGAGTTGTTTTCTGGAGAAGATCCTACCATTGCTATTATTCTGTATATTGATGACTTTGTGTTTTTTCATTGACGTACCCAAAGGCTTGCATATTTCAAAGTCACTGCTGTGTACTGGGTGATAGCTGATGTTCCTGCACTGCTCAGATCATCCTTACTGACCTCCATCTTCTTAGCAATTCTCTGCAAGGCTGATGATGTGAAAAGATTTGATTACAGTACTGTACTGGAGCCACTGCTGAAAGACCTTCTGAGCTTGGAGAAGGAGGGCCTGTATGTCCAAGAATTAGGCAGAAAAGTCAAAGGAAAAGTGTTTAGTATTGTTGCAGATAATCCTGGAGCCCTTTCTACAGGAGGATTTGCAGAAAACTTCTCTAGTTCTTACTTTTGTAGATTTTTTTTTATGGCTGAGCAGTCAGAGTTTCAGGTGGAAGAAGTAAGAACAGGGGCATTTCAACTCAAAACTACCTAACAGCATCAAATGCACATCCAGGATGTGCAGGAGAACCCTACTTTGACACATGTCTGTGGAGTCAAGAAACAGTGTGCACTTAGAGAGAATCTGAAGTATTTCAGTGTTTTGACAGGATACCTACCTGATTTGTTGCATGATCTGTTTGAAGGTATAGTCCCTCGTGAAGTGGCTTGGTGTCTTTAAGTGTTCATTAAGAGTAGATACTTCACTCTTGATGAACTCAACAAAAACATCAAGACATTCCCCTACAAAATGGTCAGACAAGACTGATGCTCCACAAGAGGTCCCTCTGAATTTTGCAGCAAAAAAAGTGTTGGAGGGAACACCCATGAAAATTGGCCATTGCTGCAGTTCCTACCCCAATGTGATCAAAAATCCCTGAGGGTGAACCAGCTTGGGAAGTGCATCTAGTGCTCAACGACATAGTTGAGCTTGTTGTAAGTCATGTTCACACAGAGGAGAATATTTGTTACCTAGACAGTAAGCTCTCTGAACACAGACACAGGTTTCTCCAGGTTTTCACACAGGAAAAATTAATCCCCAAACATCACTACATGGAGCATTATCCACAACTGATCAGGGCCTATGATCCACTTATGTTGCTTTGGACCATGCGGTTTGAGGCCAAACACAGCTTTTTTAAGCGTGTTGTTAGGCACATTCACAGCTTTCGAAATATTCTACTGTCACTGTCCATGAAACATCAGTTAATGATGGCATACAACTAGCATTATCCCAGTGTTGTGAAAGCTGTATTGCAGGCCACACAACTGTCTACTGTTGATGTTACCGTGCTAACAGAAGACATCCAGGAAGCACTGCTTGCTAAATTCGCTGGTGAGACATGCATTCAGATAGCCAACAGCGTGTGTTACAGTGTTACAAAGTATGCAGTTGGCATGATTTTTAGCTAATGGCTCGACAGGTGGTGTGACAGATTTTGAAGAGTTGATCCAAATAGTAGTTGTGAAGGGCATGCTTGTATTCATTGTGAAATGCTTAAGTGCTTTGTCAATTGAGCATCTCAGGAGCTCATGTTCTTGAGAAAACACACACTGTGAAAGTGCTAGAGCCAGCAGTGCTGTCTGACACATTCCCCTTAACGCCTTGCATGCTTGGTGGAAAAAAACATTGTAACCCTAAAATGTTACATTTATGTTCAAATAGAATGCCAAGATATCCTTGACTTGGCAAATTTGGAAGTCATAGCTAGAGCAAAAAGACAGTAAAAGGGTTCTCTCATAACTCATGTGTAACTTGTCTATGATGATTAGCCTGACATTGCATTAAGATGTGGGTTCATGATGCAAATAAAGTGCAAGAACAGTATGTTATTGTTGTTGACACTGTTATCATGTAGCCTTCATGTTTTCATTTAAAGCAGATTGACAAAAATTAGAAGGAAAAGGTGTTGGCCTGGTATTTTGTGAAACCAACTCTGGGGGAAACTCTAGAGTGCATTTTTTACTTACCTTAATAGATATGGTGCTCACTGAAACATTTTAAACCTTTTATGTATTACAGATTGATTAATGTCACAACCAGCATATCTACGAGGGATTCTTTCAAACCATGATATCCAGAAACTGGCATTACCATCTGGAATACCTGGAAAAGTTGAGGAACTTCATTCAGTTGTTCAAGATACATTTAGGAATTCTGTGGATTTCTGGTTGCATTACAAGGATGGTGCTTTTGTTAATGAGTTTTTCTCCTTGCTTTTAACAACTGACTGGCAATCTAAATTTCTGGTTTATTTTCACGCTTTAAATATAAAATGCTGAAATGCCTACAGTTAAAAATAAAAAAGTTAATTGCTTAAGAAATGTTGAATGAATTCATTTCTTAAAAGCTATTACAATAACAAGAGCAAGAAAAAGCAAAAATGTTGATAATAACGAACAAAATCTGCAATTTCATATTTTAAATGATTAACTTAAAAAAAGAGTTTTCGTAATTACTGTAATTAATTACATAACACTTAAAAATAGTTTTTCCAAATAATGTGGAAAAAGTAGTTGGATGAACATAATTTTTGTGAGTAAACAACTTAAAAACATGTTTTTAAGCTACTAGTTACAGTGGTCCCTCGCTATAATGTGGTTCACTTTTTGCGGCCTCGCTGTTTCGCAGATTTTTTTGTGCAATTTTGCTTTCTTTTTTTTTTTCTTTTCTTTTTTTTTTTTTTTACAG
The DNA here is from genome assembly GCF_036321145.2 of Pelmatolapia mariae. Lineage (NCBI taxonomy): Eukaryota > Metazoa > Chordata > Actinopteri > Cichliformes > Cichlidae > Pelmatolapia > Pelmatolapia mariae. The sequence continues at coordinate 55,945,946 of NC_086229.1, read as the reverse complement.
CGCATTGTGTTCTGCGTCCTGATCGGCTGTAGACCATTATCAATCAATTTCGTGCCGTGTCTCCTGTCCAGTACAAAATGTGTTCAGCATGTTAAATTTACATAAGTCTTCGATCGCTAGCAGTGTGACTCTGAAGTGCTGTACTGTATAATTGTTTTCTCCCCAACAAACACAACAATGTCGACGAAACATTTCACCGTCAAGGGCACCTGTGGTAGCGCCCAAAAGGCAGAGTATACCTACCTTACATAGGTATACATGTGAACAAAGAATACCCTGTGTGTGTGTGTGGGGTCAAAACATGACCCCATATATGACTTTCCTAAACCTGCTGGCCTGGAAGTCCAGCAGTTCATCTAAACAAAAGGCACTTAGACTAAAACAGATATAGATACGTTTATCCTACCATAAAACAATAAGACAAGGTACGACCTCTCCCATGCTCCCAAAATGTGGGTGTGAAAGCCAGAACACTCTGGAATGCACACAAAGCCTACTAAAGATCACACATCCTATCACTACACAATCGATTATACACCTCTAAGCATATATGGTTAAATATTCCTAAGCATAAATGACAATCAACATTACAAAAACCTAACAAATCTAAATGACAAGGATTGCCATAATGCAATAGTTAACGTTTAAGGTCATTGTTGAAGTATTGCTCACATGTGCACAAATATACAAAATCTCTTTCATTTGCATTTTTTTAGATCGCCTCATTTCGAAAGTAAAAAATCTAATGGAGCTTCCAATAATGTCAAAATGTAGGTTTGTCCTTTTTTATCTAACATTGGAGTTAATATGTTACTTTTCTGTGTCAGATGGAGCTTTTCCTCATATTATTCCAAAAAGACTTCAATTTTTTGAATATGAGTCCATTCATTTAAGTTGCAAGACTGACAACTCAACTGATATGACCGTGTTGAGGACTGTGAAGGAAATTGACATTTCAAGAAACGCATCAAACTGGATGACATCAAGAGGCTCTGGCACTGTTAATCCTGCATTTTCTGCAGACAGCGGAGTATATTGGTGTGAAGATAAAGAGGGACACAAAAGCAACACGATCAACATCTCTGTGACAGGTCTGATGAAAACAGAAAATGTAATTAATATTTTTGATCAAGTAAAATGCTTTAGTGTAATTAAAAATGCTTTGACATAGCACTCTGTACTACTTCTACAAAGTAGAACTGAGCAAAACAGACAAAAAAAAGAGTGAACATTTTAGAGCCACTTTCAAACAAATAATTTGGATTACCATTGTGGGTTTAAAATGAGAATTTTAAACATTTTCTAATGGGAGATTTAGCAATCTTGGAATCTAGCAAGATGATTTAAGCCTGCATTGCAAAACTCATGCAACTATAAGGTTGGAATGCCAACCTTAGAATGCCAAGTCATGACCATTTTGGTTTAGGAGCTAAAGCAACCTCATACATTCTTCTACATTTTTAAGATCAGCCAACAAATCCACACTACATGTCCAAGGATGGAGTCTATATCACGCCCTTGCTAATCATCCGATATAAAACAAAGTGATGCCTGTAGCTAAACTCATTTCCATCATACAGTCACAGCAGTTTTATAGTTTTCCTGATATTTAATCTATGATGCAGAGCAGATGTTTTTGTTTTTATTTTCATGATAATGAAATTTATTATTATAAAAGATTTAAGCTAAATGTACAGTTTGGTTATCACTTGTGCTCCCATATTTCTCACAGTAACACAAAGAATTCTTTTAAATTACATATTTTTTAGCTGGTATGGTGATCTTGGAGAGTCCTGTTCCGCCTACTAATAAGGGAGACACTGTGATACTGTATTGTAAAAAGAAAAATACAACTGGCCTTGTGGCCGAGTTCTATAAAAATGGACTTTTATTCAAGACTGGCTATAAAGGATTTATTACCATCAAGAATGTTTCCACATCTGATGAAGGTCTTTACAAATGTCACATCTCTGGAGTTGGAGAATCATCTGAGAGCTGGCTGACTGTCATAGGTGAGACATCCATTAATAGTGTTACCCCAAACCACTGACCTATGCTAAAGATTAAGTGAATGTTTTATGTATAATACAGTCAGTATTTCTCCACTCTTTTCAGAACCTTGTGAATCTGATCACCACCCCCTGAATCACCATTCGAATCCTCAAACTTTGCTGTGGATTGTCATCACCTTTTCCCTCGTGTACCTGCTGTTGTTGGCACTGGGATTAATATACTGTAGAAAACACACAAGTGCAGACATCCAAACTGAAGTAACCACTAACAGAGGTAAAGACTTATCAAAAACATCAGTCAAGCCTGTGTTTTTAACTGAGAATACCCCAGAGTTCAGTATAGCAGCTGTTCCAGGGTTCAGATAACTTTATTAATGTATCATCTTGTAAAGGAAAATCTATAAATGTCAAACTAATCAGGGTTTTGATATATTTGATACATTTTACACTAGAATATAGCTAATGAGTGAAAATTGACTTGATGGAAAATTTTGATAAATTGACTGGGAGCCTATTGAAGCCAGAAATTCTTTCAAGCCAGCAACTAAGATTTAAGATTTATCCACTGTAAAAAGTGAAAACAAAATCTACCACCTGTTGTAGTTTTATAATTGTCGCTTTCAAATATAAAACAAAATTGCATGTGACACATCTTATTAAATACGAGAGGATGATTACATTTCATTCTGTGTGATATACTGTGTGATATGAAAAGCAAAAGAAGAAGGAAGGTAAAAAAGCACACACAAAAAGTGACTTCTGTAGTCACTTTTTGTATCCAGATGCAAATGCAAAAGAAAACAAACAACATGCTAACAGATTGTTTTGCTTTTTCTCTTCATGGCCAGATGTGATTTATGAGGTTGTAAAAATAAAGGAGAACAAAGGTATGTATATTGTATATATTCCAGCTTTACTGATTCCACAAACACACTCACATGCCAAAGTATACATTTTCTGCATCAAGAAATTGTTACATGCACATTTCAATGACAATGTGAGACACAGTTATAATTTCATTCAATGGTTTTAGCAAAGTATAGCTCAACTGTGCATAAGAAAGAACAAAAGAAAAAAAAAGCAATCCCCCAGCTGAGAGTCTATATTGCACTTAAAATATGCTGCACATTTTAAAATAAATACATTTTTATTGTTTTAGCTGCAGACTTGATGCTTAAGATTAAATATAAAAACAGAATTTGGCTTAGTCTACACACACATTTGATTTGTGGTCCGAAAGTACAGTGTAAGGGTCCAGTTTTAGGATTATATATTAATGCTTATTAATGTCTTGATGCATGCTCAATCATCCATGTATATAAATACAGTTAATTCTGTTCATCTTCCATGGCAGAAATGTTTTGTCACTAATCCAAGAGATTTCTTCAATCTCAACTGACTGCAGGTTTCCTCAACCTTTTGAACAGTAACTTTGTACAATGACTGAAACCAGCCCACTGAGTGAACAATGGGCTGTGAGGTCAGTTCCTTGATCATTAATATGCAAATTGTCATGACCATTAATCAACAACTATGCTGTTATTCTACCCTGGAACACCAGCAAGTCATTGGTTCAGGTATGTGCATGACACCTGGGTGAAAATCAACACAAAAGAGCGAACTCATGAGGCCAGGAATCCGCAGTCTATTCACACCTACAGGTCAGTGGACACTCTTTCAAGGACAGGGAGGAACGCTGGTTTGAGCACGGAGTCACGGAGGCCATTTACGTGAAAAGAGAAAGACCATCTCTGAATCGAGGAGGGGGCCTAAGGTACATCTTTCGCCATCTTACAATGCTGTGATTGCAGCCATTCCCCAAATCTCTGTGAATGGTACTCATGGCCATTGATCAGTGGTCTTTGATCAGTGGGTTTTGGTCAGTGATTGTTGATCAATGGTCATGAGAATTTGCATAATTATGATTAAGGAACTGACCTCCCAGCCCATTGTTCCTTCAGCCCAAGCCTATGGCAGCATAACTAAGGGAGGATTCAGGGTCACCTGATCCAGACGTAACTGGCCTGAAAGCCGAAGGCTCTGCCTCCCAGTATAAATTGAAAATATTAATTTATTAATATTAAAAATATTAAAATATTAAATTAGTTTGTCAACATCCACATTTAAAGATAAGCTACAGTAAATTGCACAATTTAATTCAAACGGTGCAGTGGTTGATGAGCATACATATGAAAAATAGTGCAGTTTAACTGTAACAGGCAACAATGTAAAGCTTTGACTGCACTGAGGCTGTGGTGTCTCCTTTGTCCCAAACAGAACAAGATGTTTCCAATTTACATGCCCGTCCAAGTCTGCAAGAAACAGTTGTCTATTCTTCTATTAAGTGTGTTGCAGGTGAGACTGGCACTGGTATAGGATTCTTTTCTCAGCTGCTTGTTATATTTTAATTCCTGTTTCCTGTATAAAATGTTTATTTCTTGTTTGCCTTATAGATTACTAAAGAAAAGATGACTGACAGAAGAGAAAGTGGAATTATTACAGTTAAAAACAGCAGTTTCATTAGGACAAATATAATTTTTATTTACTTTTACTTTTTTTTTTGATTGAAGCTTTACATTTTACATCGCTTCAAAGCAATACATAAAGTAACTACATTACCAGTAATTATTAACTGAGGTATGCTGCACATGTAAATTGCATTTTATAAATCCTTTGGGAGACAATCATTAAATGTTAACAGCAGAATGTTTGTTTGTTTTTAAACTATACTGTACTATAATGGGTTTATGACCCCATTTCATTGTTTGGTCATATGTTTGGTGTGTGTGAAATGAAAATAAAAAATATATACCTATGCAGTGAAACACCAAAATCGGTATGCAGATATGTATGTAAAAGGACATTTGAAGCATGTGTTTCTAAGCAACACATATTGTTAACACACATTTTTAAATGAAGGCTGCTATAACATTAGCCAGAATGATCTATATGTCTATATATATCTGTAGATAAATAAAAGCTGTTGTACCAAATTATAATAACAACCACATTATATTTATATTTTAGAATAAAGACTGTAGAATAATACATAGAAAACCCCAACAACCATAAAAGCCTTTATGGTCCAGAACTTGCAAACAGGGGGAAGGAATAATCATCTCCCATCACCGAGGTATACGGATTAGGGGTGAGGGGAGAGAGGGGAAGGAGACAGGCTTACAGGGAAAAAGACACACTGACAAAAATTAATAATAACTAATGATTAAATGTAGAGTGTGTGTATAATCACAGAGAGTTAAAAGAGGTGCTCTCTTTCTAGTCCCTGTCACTACACTGCAAAATTTTGGATCAACTAAAGGGTTTTCAGGGAGTTTTTTTTTTTTTTTAGGTCATCCAGCCAGAGAGTGAGAGCCCCAAAGAGCTTGAGGCAATGGGCAGCCAAGTGCACCAGAGGCTAGCCATCAAAAGGCGACAACCAGCACAGGGCACGAAAAGCAGATCCGAGATCCTATCTTCATTTGAGAATTCTAATATACCACCTAAAATGTTAAAAAACTAATACATTTGTACCACTAATAAAGTCCCTAACACTTCATTTTAATTACTTATTTTGTAAAATCTTCTTGGGGAAATAAAAGTTTAGATTCTTCTAGAAATTGCTTATTTTCCATGGCTGCTATTGTTGCAGGATGAGTGCATTTTGTAACTTTAGCAAACATGATGAAACCACAATTAATTTTTCATGCTATGAACCACCTTAAAGTCGCACGTCCTCAAGGTATACAGTTGTGTGTCAAAATTTGGCTCTTTGAGTCCTTTTGCATTTTTTAAGTCCTTGTAACATCTGAAGTATAATGAGCACACTTGATACTAGAGCCATGCTAGTCATTTGTCAAGTCTCCTTCACTTAGAATACACACAGTTATAAAGAAGTAAACCAAATACTTTCTTTTTTTAACAAATGCTGACATTAGGTAAACAGCAGGATTTAAACTATTCCCATATGAGTGTGCTGAGCAACTCCTTTAGTCAGAGACTGAAACACCCTCACTGCAAGAAGGAGCACTTTCGCAGATCATTCATCCCAACAGCAGTTAGACTCTATAACTCCTCAATCACAATGTCATAAGTCACTGGACATTGTGAACATCCACGGTCACCACTTCATGCATAATGAACCTTCTATGTGTGTGAACGTGTGCAGGTATATATGTATGTATATGTATACATATGTATATTTAGTGTGTACGTGTGTGTGTACATGTCTATACAAAGGAATAGTAGTGGTAGAATATGCTAAGCTATATAGTTTATGTCTTGCATATTTCCACAACCATATCCATAATCACATACTGTGTATGCTACCGTTGTATATAGTGTATTATCTTACTTATTTTTTATTTGTTTGTACTTATTTGTATTTTTTGTATTTTTCCTTCTGATATCTGTACCTGAACTGAGGTAATGCAAAAAAATTCCCCGTCGTGGGATCAATAAAGTCTTATCTTATCTTATCTTATCTTGTAATCATTTAAAACAATGTCAGTCATTATAGTTTAGTAAATGAAAGCACAACAGATTAACCAGATAGCACTGGTTATCACTAAGCTTTCACATAACCAGAGATCCAACATAGTAGTAAATACAGAATATGTCTAATATAACATGGGACACAAATCGAGAAAGAGTTTCCACTAGTTCAATTCCTTGAACTTGTTAGTTGATTGCCTATCAATCCCACTTAATGGTTCCACTTGCACTTGAGCTACAATCAGCTGATTACAGATTGCTAGTTGTAGAAGAAAAATAGCAGCACAGTCTATAGCGTAGATATGCACATTACGTTTAATATTATTGCACAAAAGGACAAGAGCACAATGGTAAAATGCACCAAGGACAAAAACAACTGGATAACTACTAACTAAACTTTGCAAGCACCTACACAGACAGAAAGCTAATTTTAAGCTAGATAATACCCCAGGGTGATTTAAATAATTGCATAACCATCCCAGCCCACCAACCCGACTCCGAACTTCCCCAAGCAATGATGAGCAGTCAGGCTGCAGCCTCCGTTTCTACCTGTTCGTGTTTCTAAAGTAGAATCACTGTGGTGATTGCTTTTAACTTTCTTTCTGCTGGTTTTCCTTTTTGCTTTGTACTGGTGGCTTTGTGTTCATGCCAAAATACTAAGAGAAAGATCATATGTGTGTTCTCATTAGAATAAGGATTTGTGTTGGTGTGTGGGACTGTAATATTGTTAAATGGTAATTTTGAGACAGTTTGTTTTAGGTAATTTTACAGAGAAGCAAGAAAGTAATGTAATGACTTACTTTCTCCTGGAGGTAATTAAGTAACGTACTGCATTACTTTTAAGAAAAGTGTTTTTTGTGTAATATGTCTAATACATTAATTTTTTGAGTAACAACAGCAAAATTATTCACAACAAACAGGGGACAAGCCTCCAATATGCACGAACAGTTGACCATGCAGCATTCAACTAATTTGCATGAATACAATGTCTTGATATGATACTTAGAGATGGTGGTGACACAAAACGGAGCCAATGTGAACCCATGGAGAATAAGAGAATCGATAAGGTGATATTGATAATAGAGTTACTTACATCTCTAAATGTAATCATTTTATTGTAATCATGATGCACATTACATGCATGTTTAAAGGATCACATTAAAGTGTCAAAACATTAGGTCAAAAGGCATATTTCCAGTATTGTTTTGTGAGGACAATGACAGCACGTTGGGGTGGCTGTAGCTCAGGAGGTAGAGCGGGTCATCTCGGAAGGTTTGTGGTTTGATCCCTGGCTTCCGCTAGTCTGCATGCCAAATATCCTTGGGCAAGATACTAACCCCAAGTTGCTCTGAGATGCATCCATCGGAGTATGAATGGGTGTGAATGTATAGTTAGAAAGCACTTCAAAGCATAGAAGACAGTGCTTGTGTGAATGGGTGAATGTGGCATGTTGTATAGAGAGCTTTGAGTTCTCCAGAAAATTAGAAAAAGTGTTATATGAAAACCATTCACAGAAAACCAGGTTTTCAGGAAGTGTATACAATACAGAAACCACTTAGAGAGCCAAAGAAATTTCCATTCTTAAAACACAAACAAAAAAGACCCAAGTTTTAGTTTTGGTTCCTCATGCCCAAACAATCACAATTTGTGTCTAAAGGAGCCATGACAAGAACTTCAGTGTCAGAGAGGAACTATTCTTAAACCAATAATTCAACTTTACACTACCACTATACACTAAAAAAGTTTACATTCAGTTTTTAGATATCTGTAAACTTGTGGGGTTGGGTAATGTTTCTGTGCAGATTCAAAGTGGGAGTTACTGGCAGCTGACGTACATTTATGGAAAATAAATGTAGTTCAACCACAACCACCGCACATCATAAGACAGAAAACAGCTGGGTCTGCTTCTCAAATAAATTTAGTGCTGCTAGCTGCCAAAATGATAACGCACTGCTTTTATACACTGCACTTCCATTAGCACATTAAACCACTGACAAACATTGAAAATACACCAATGTTAATGCAGCCTTGGGCCTTTCTGAAACCTAAACACAACATTCAAATTAAATTCAGCTCAAGGTTAATGACACATAAACTGACACTAGGAGGTCTATTGTGACAGTTCACTTAAGCATTGAAGCACTAAACATGTTGTGCTTCTTGAGGGAATAATATGGGAGTGGTTGCTTACAATGATCTATTTATAGAGTCTTGCACAAAGGAGCTGATACTGGCCCTTCTGATTGGGTAAGGACCTTCTACGGCCCTGTCCAGCTCTCCTAGAGTAAATGCCTGTCACGGTCCAAGTGTCGCCTCATGCTACCAGTAGTATTATTAAGCTAAAAAAAGTTTTATTCCTGCTACCTGATATATTTTTATGGCACATACAACATACACCATATTTAATATGTTCAACAGTTCAGATGCTTAGACAAAAAAAACAAAACAAAAAACAAACAAGAAAATTTATTAAAACATTAATTACAGTGGCTTGCAAAAGTATTCGACCCCCTTGAACTTTTACACATTTTGTCACATTACAGCCACAAACATGAATCAATTTTATTGTAATTCCAGGTGAAAGACCAATACAAAGTGGTGTACACGTGAGAAGTGGAACGAAATCATACATGATTCCAAACATTTTTTACAAATAAATAACTGCAAAGTGGGGTGTGCGTAATTATTCAGCCCCCTGAGTCAATACTTTGTAGAACCACCTTTTGCTGCAATTACAGCTGCCAGTCTTTTAGGGTATGTCTCTACCAGCTTTGCACATCTACAGACTGAAATCCTTGCCCATTCTTCTTTGCAAAACAGCTCCAGCTCAGTCAGATTAGATGGACAGCGTTTGTGAACAGCAGTTTTCAGATCTTGCCATAGATTCTTGATTGGATTTAGATCTGGACTTTGACTGGGCCATTCTAACACATGGATATGTTTTGTTTTAAACCGTTCCATTGTTGCCCTGGCTTTATGTTTAGGGTCGTTGTCCTGCTGGAAGGTGAACCTCCGCCCCAGTCTCAAGTCTTTTGCAGACTGCAAGAGGTTTTCTTCCAAGATTGCCCTGTATTTGGCTCCATCCATCTTCCCATCAACTCTGACCAGCTTCCCTGTCCCTGCTGAAGAGAAGCACCCCCAGAGCATGATGCTGCCACCACCATATTTGACAGTGGGCATGGTGTGTTCAGAGTGATGTGCAGTGTTAGTTTTCCGCCACACATAGTGTTTTGCATTTTGGGCAAAAGTTCCATTTTGGTCTCATCTGACCAGAGCACCTTCTTCCACATGTTTGCTGTGTCCCCCACATGGCTTGTGGCAAACTGCAAACGGGGCTTCTTATGGTTTTCTGTTAACAATGGCTTTCTTCTTGCCACTCTTCCATAAAGGCCAACTTTGTGCAGTGCACGATAGTTGTCCTATGGACAGATTCCCCCACCTGAGCTGTAGATCTCTGCAGCTCGTCCAGAGTCACCATGGGCTTCTTGGCTGCATTTCTGATCAGCGCTCTCCTTATTAGGCCTGTGAGTTTAGGTGGACGGCCTTGTCTTGGTAGGTTCACAGTTGTGCCATACTCCTTCCATTTCTGAATGATGGCTTGAACAGTGCTCCGTGGGATGTTCAAGGCTTGGGAAATCTTTTTGTGGCCTAAGCCTGCTTTAAATTTCTCAATAACTTTATCCCTGACCTGTCTGGTGTGTTCTTTGGACTTCATGGTGTTGTTGCTCCCAATATTCTCTTAGACAACCTCTGAGACCATCACAGAGCAGCTGTATTTGTACTGACATTAGATTACACACAGGTGCACTCTATTTAGTCATTAGCACTCATCAGGCAATGTCTATGGGTAACTAACTGCACTCAGACCAAAGGGGGCTGAATAATTACGCACACCCCACTTTTCAGTTATTTATTTGTAAAAAATGTTTGGAATCATGTATGATTTTCGTTCCACTTCTCACGTGTACACCACTTTGTATTGGTCTTTCACGTGGAATTCCAATAAAATTGATTCATATTTGTGGCTGTAATGTGACAAAATGTGTAAAAGTTCAAGGGGGCCGAATACTTTTGCAAGCCACTGTATATCATGTTACTCATTTCAAGCTGTTGTCACCAAGTATCTATAGACAAAAACAATTTTCTGACTAAATGTATTCTCATTAAAGCAAAATATCTGCTTATGCAGACACAATGGGAAGCAAATGTATTTTTACAAATCTTTTTGAAAACATTATACGTTGATGCAACAGTTGTTATTGCATTTACAACAGTTATGGACATTTTCTATATATCACGGTCATTCCAAGACTGACGTTTTCCTAACATGAACAGCAGCAGAGTGACCCATAAAGCTGTGTCAACAGTTTATCGGGATGTAGAGAAGAACAGGAAGTTGATCATAACAAAGGAGAGTCACCATGTGAATGTCTGTAAAAAAAACTCCTACAACACCCTTACCCTTATATACAAAAGCCCAGATTCCATGGTTAAACAACAAATTATTTGTTCTTGTCAAAAAGAAATTACTAAATTTTCCATCATGACATTAGAAGGGGGCAACTTAGAAAATACAAAACTCTCACTATAGAGGACAAATGAGGCTCCAAATAGGCCTCATATCTGAAAACACATGCAACCACTGCACAGGCAACATTAAAAACTATATGCTTGATATACAGTCTTTTGCACCTGTTCAACCATCCTTGTGGCTGCAGATTATCCTCCAGTATTTAGCGACGTTATCTGCATTCCCGTTACCCTCTACCCTTTGCAAGCTTTTAAGAGCTGGCTATTAAGAAGCATCGCCAGAGCATGATACTGCTGCCACCATGCTTCACAGTAGATACTGTGTGTTTGTGGTGATTTGTTTGGTGTTCCCCAAACAAAGTGTCTAGTCTGATGGCCAAACAGCTCATTATTTGTTTCATCAGACCAAGGAGCCTTCTTCCAACTGATCTTATAATCTCTCATACATTTGGGTAAATTCCAGGTGAGCGTTTTATAAAAATAACTTACTCTTTCCTACTCTTCCATACAGCTTTGACTGCTGAAGAACTTGTGCAACAGTTGTATAATTTGTCCCATCTGAGTCACTGAAGGTTGTAACTCATTTAGAATGGTCACAGGTGTCTAGGTAGCCTCTCTCACCAGTCTTCTTCTTGCCATTTCTTAATAATAGATTTGACTGAACTCTGTACCCTCTTTTTCTTTCTTTTCTTTGCTTTGTTTCTGTGTTTGAAATCTTGTGTAGCCATCTCCTGACTTATACCTTTCAATTCCCTTTTGTCTCACGTAGCTTGGAGTGTTCTTGTTATGGTTTTGCTCCTGATGACCAACATGCAGGACTACGAAGCTTGAAATCACACAACAGAATTTATTCACAGTCTTTCACCAGGTGTATTTACAGGTAGTGCTGGGATAGTGCCATATACAGGATGTGAGGAGACGGGGGCTCCAGGAATCCGGGAAAAGGGAAACACACTCGTTCCTCTTCTTTCTCTCTCCACTGGTGACCAGTCTCTCCCTCCACACTCACCACTCAGGGTACACAGGAATGGGTCCAGGAAATCTATATACAGGATAAGCTCAAGTTAATACAAAACACTAGAACATGAGTAAACTTGGCTTAGAACTTGTTTTTAATGACACAACACTCCAGCGCTGAACAGCAGACCTCTCCTGGCGTAAATGCTGGCTGAACCTAATAAGGTCCAGGTGTCTCCAATTCAGGGAAGCATGGGCTGAGGGCATGAACCCACAATGAGTTCCGCCCCAGCAACAGAGAGAGATGGAGAGAGAGAGAGAGAGAGAGAGAGAGAGAGAGAATAAAACAAAAACCAGTGATCAGCGCCCTGCTGATCCTCCAGGCCGTGACAGTTCTTTTGTCTTCATGTTGCAATTGTAACAGGAATAGTGATGAACCAGAGACCAGTCACCCATTAGTTGCACTCAGGTGATCTCTGCTGGAATCAGAGATCACCTGCCTTTTTTTTAAGGAAATGCTTGTAAAAAAAATCTCAATTATATTGACCATGACTTCTTTTATTAAAGCAATAAAAGGTTCAAATATTGCAGGCGGGTGAATACATTTCAGTTTATGCCAAATAAGTAATGATGCTATCATATGATAACACTGTCGATGCTAATTACATTACATTGAAAACTGGAGATGGTGGAAGAGAAGGAGGTGTAGTCATCTCTGCTTAGATTGCTAACCTTTTTCCTCCTGCTTGTACTGAATCTTTTTTGTCCTCTTGTTCTTTAATGTAAATTAGTATATGTTCAAATTTTCATCTCCCCTGGATAATAAAGGTCATGAACTTAGTAGTCATTAAATGACCCTCACAAAACAAATTCACAGCCTCTTTTCACACAGTTCAAGAAACATTGTGGTTATACTGCAGATAGTTTGTCAGGCCGAAACACTAAGATTAAAAAAAGAATAAACGAGTTACAAAAATACGAATATAGAGACGCTGTGTGGTTTGGAAACTGCAAAGGTCTTAAGCAGCATTAGTGTCTGCAAAACTTCCCCTCTTCGTGTGGTCACTGTATAAATTTGTATCTCTTTATATCAGAATTTGCATGAAATCCTTCTATGCCTTGTGTTTGGTCAGAACACAGAATTACACAAGAATCATCACCGAAATCATCAAAATACCAAATTGTTTTGTTTTTTTTAGAAAAATGAGAGTTATGCTAACAGTTTGGATTCTGATATTTGTAGAATCAATAGTCCTGATACTCTTCTAGTGAAACTTAGTTTGATACTAACAATTGAGCTACAAATTATTACAACTGCTACATAAAAAACAGCAGCAACGCCTCAGATGTGTAACAAACTCAGTACTCACACAGTCTAATGCAGAAAAATGTAACCTCCATGTTGTCTTGCTGACAGATCATCAAACCGATATGCAGGTTAATATAACTAACAACCTCTTCCTGTTTGGCTTACTGCTGAAGTATAGAGGTGTCAACTTTCTACTCTAGCATGAGGTCTTGTCTGGTATTATGACCCCATACAGACAAAAAATACATTTAGGGGCCTTTAATAAAGGCAGATACTACAAACTGACTAAAGCATGATAACTCTGGAACTCCCCAGTGCAAAATTAAACCTTTTGTTGCATATTATTTCATGTCCCTTTATTGTTGGTCAGGAACAATAGCTACATTATATTATTTTTTAAAGTCAGTTTATGTCAGGTGTATTATTTTCATAACACATTGGGAACAATAAGAACAAAGCAGTCTGACAGTGTTGTACATATTGCTATGAAATTATACAAAATGATCCAGTGACCTCTAAAGGACATGATGTGCACACACAGTCATACACAAGGCATAGGTGTAAGGGGCTCCAACGAAAATGGCAGTTAAAAAACTGGTTGCTAAACAAGATGATGCACAACTTCATTGCTGTTCTTTTAAAACTGTCTGCAGGTGTAAAGAATAAATTTAGCAGAAATACATATCTTTTGGTGACAGGTGCTGGTCCCTGGCTGGGTGGCTGGCCTTTTATTAGCAGGATTGGATCCAGGGCCTTGGGATCTGGTGTCCCTTCTTGCCCGGGGGTGGTCTGTACCCCCTTGGCTGCTTCGCTGTGTGTAGTGCTGTAGTTTGGCTCAAGTTGAGGCTTGGGGGCTCTTGTTTGCTGGCAGGTTCTTTTTGTAGGGTGAGGCATTCAGGTGAGGGAGGACCTGTTGCTGAGTGTACCTTGTCTCAGACTCAGACCAGTTTGTCTTGTCCCTTTACAGAGTGTTTCTGCTGTCAGGTGAGGGGATGGCAGGTGTTGCAGTATGCAGATGAGCCACAAGACTTCGGACTTATCTGTACACTCCAGACTGCTCTTTGTGGTGGGGGCAGTGGGTGCTGCCTCTGGCTTGGTGGTGCCCTGGAGCCACTTTTTCCTTCCCTGTGGTGGGGTCAGGGAAATGGGGATGCCTACTGAGCCAGTTGTTATCTGCCTCTCTCCTTCCGGCGTTATTCCTCTACCTATATATCCCAGCCCTCCCTAGCCCCCACTGCTTCATAAAACACATCACTCCCATGTGGGGGTGGTGCATGGCTGGGCCTGGGTCAGGGGGCTTCGGCCCCTATCCGACATGGTCATGGAGGGTGGGGTTAGAGAGAAGAATGTTGGTTTATCTGTCCATTTTCATATTTTTGTGTTCCAGGTGCTGTATGTTATTTTTTTCCTTACAGATGCAGCAGTTGGTCATGCATCATGCTTTTCTATTTGCTCTTTGCTTTTATTGGATGTGGAAGATAAGACTGTGGAGGTTTCAGGCCCATCACTATGCATGATTTTGAATATGAAAATGATATCAATTATGTTGTGATTGATAAACCCAGAGTCATAATTTATGTGATTTTGCTGGTAGTTAATCATGCTTAATACTAATCAGAATATAATCAACTATAAGTTTAACCAAGGGCTATTCTAGCTTAAAATTCAGTTCAGTTTTATTTATACAGCGCCAAATCACAAAAACAGTTGCCTCAAGGCGCTTTGTACTGTAAGGTAGGCCCTAAAATAATACATACAGAGAAAAACCCAACAATTTTGACCCCCTTTGGCGACAGTGTTGACCACATGGTCAATCAAAGTGGCTTTGATCTCATCAGAGTTTACGTTCCTTGACGTTCCTTGGCTCCTTGGCTTTCCTTCACTCTGCAGGTGGGGGAGAGATATAGGAGAGGTGGAGAATGAACTTAACCTGGGTGTCTATTGTCTTGTGTAGTCTAGGAGATGATTGGGTGATGGGGTGGGTACAGTTTCCTCTGTGGTGGGGTTGGATGGGCTGCCACAAGTTCTGTGGGGCCTGGTGGTGGGCCCCGGTCCGGATGGGCCTGGGCCCCCTGGCCTTGGTGGATTCCAGAGAGCGTGGGGGCCTACTAGAGTCAGGGGGGGAGCTAGCCCCAGGGAGGGGCTACCTGCCCCCCCTCCTTCCCTCCCCATCCCCAATGGCCTCATTCTTCCCACTCCACCACACCCACCCAGAGGAGGAGTTGGCCGTCTGGTTGGGGTCTGGGATGTGAGGGCCTCCCTGCTGCTACGGGACCGGGGACAGCCTGGCTGTCTCCACCCCAGGGAGACGGTAACATCTCCTAGGTCTAGGGTCAGCCCTGGCCCAGTGGGCCTCTGGTGCACTGGACACTATACACACACTCACACTCCCCAAACATACTCTGTACCCCAGGTCCATTTCTGTTTGTCTCCACGTTAGAATAGAATAGAATAGAATAGAATAGAATAGAATAGAATAGAATTCAACTTTATTGTCATTGCACATGTCACAGGTACAGGGCAACGAAATGCAGTTTGCATCCATCCAGAAGTGCTTTAGCCATGATATAGATATATTACAATATATATTAGCAATAATATAGATATGTAAGTATATTACAGAAATGGATCTATTATGGTATGTTATAGTGTACACGGTATGAAGTATGTTATGAATATTCTATAACTATAAGTATGTACAGGCTGTAGTGAGTACAAGCTATGTACAGGCTATGAACAGGATATAAATATGAAAAACTATACAGAATATGAAATAAAAAACTATACAGAAATACGAAATATACAGTTATACAGAAATGTGAACTATGCAAGTTATGAACAGTTGTAGGATTAAAAATTATCGTATTGTACAGAATGATTATTTACACAGAATTATACAGTAGTGCAGTTAAGATAAGTGAGATATGTGGATAATTTCTACAGAGGCTATATAAAGTGCTAGTGGTTGTGAGTGGTGGTTCAGTCCATGTTATTATTGTGTGTATGAGGGTACAGTTTTTCATTGTGTGTGTGTGTAGGTGGTTGTGGGTGTGTATGTTCAGTCCAGAGTTTAACGTGGGTCAGATGTCAGGAGGCAGAGTTCAGGAGTCTGACAGCTGTGGGGAAGAAGCTGTTCCGGTAACTGGTGGTCTTAGTCCGGAGGCTCCTGTAGCGCCTCCCAGAGGGCAGGAGGGTGAAGAGTCCATGTCATGGGTGACTGGGGTCTTTGATGATTTTCCCAGCCCTTTTCAGACACCGCTTCCTGTAGATGTCCTTTATGGCAGGAAGTGGTGCTCCGGTGATGCGCTGGGCAGTTTTCACGACCCTCTGCAACGCCTTCCGGTCCGAGGCAGAGCAGTTCCCGTACCAGACTGTTATACAGTTGGTCAGGATGCTCTCGATGGTGCATAGAAGTTCGGAAGATAGAAGTTCACCAGGATGTCTGAGGACAGGTGGTTCTTCCTCAGAGTTCTCAAGAAGAAGAGGCGCTGGTGAGCCTTCTTGACCAGCTTGGAGCAGTTGGCTGTCCAGATGAGATCCTCAGAGATGTGGACTCCCAGGAACTTGAAGTTGCTCACACGCTCCACAGCCGTCCCCTTAATATGGATGGGTGGATGTGGGTCAGCATTCCTCCTGTAGTCCACGATGAGTTCCTTAGTCTTCTCGGTGTTAAGCAGCAGGTTGTTTGTGTTGCACCACTCAGCCAGACGATCCACCTCCTCCCTGTAGGCGGTCTCATCGTTGTCACTGATGAGGCCAGTCACCGTGGTGTCATCTGCAAACTTAATGATGGTGTTGGAACCATCAGCAGGCCTGCAGTCGTGGGTGAAGAGGGAGTAGAGGAAAGGGCTCATCACACAGCCTTGTGGTACACCGGTGTTCATTGTGGTACACCGGTGTTCATACATGCACCAAGCATTGTTAATATAAATGCACAAACCTCCACCTCTGGTCTTGCCGGAGTCATATGCTAGCCTGTTGGCTTGGTGTGTGTGGCGTCCTGCTAACTCGATAGCATTGTCCGGGCAGCTGTTGTTCAACCATGTTTCGGTGAAAAACATGACATTTGAGTCCATAATCCGTCTGTTGTTAGTGATGGAGAGCTGTATCTCATCCATTTTGTTTGCCAGAGAATGGACATTGGCGAGGAAAATACTGGGTAAAGGCAACCGGTGTGGTGTTAGCTTTAGCTTAGCCCGTAGCCCTCCGTGCCTACCTCACCTTTGTTTACGTTCTCGGCGCCGTCTGCGTGCACTTCCGTCCGGCCGGGGAGAGTGGGCAGCCTCCGGTGTTCTGGAGATCTCTGGGATGAGTCAGAGATCGGCGATAAAACTGTTGGAGTTATGAGTCCAGATGTCCAGAAGCTCTTGTCTGCTGTAGGTCAGCAATGCACAGCAATTCTGGATGAATAATCCGGTTAAAAGTAGATAAAAAAAACCGCTAAATAGCAGATTCTGGAGAGACACTGAGCCTCGCGTTGTTCACGCGCCGCCATCTTCTGTCACACGTTGGGCGAGTGCCGAGTATTTGTATATGTGTGCATGAGCATGGGAATGCATATTTGTGTCTGTGTGTGCCTGTTTGTCTGTGTCTATATGTCAGGTCGGGTCTTAGACTCCACCTCTCTGAGAACACCTCAGGCCCTCCCAGGTATGGGGACCTATCTCCCCTCATCACACTCTCTGCCGGTGCTGATGCCCTCAGACGTCGGTGCATTGGTGGTTCTTGGTGTCTGGGGCTAGGTGCCCAGGTATGTATCGGCTCACTCCCAGTGGCTGCTTGGCAGGGCCGGGTGCCCGTGGCTTGGTCGGGCCCCTGGCTGGGGGGTCTTATGGTGGCTCACAGGACAAGGCCACATTTCTGTCCTGGGTGATGACAAAGGCCTTCCATTATGGTCATTGTCACCACAAGTCTGGCAGGCTCACAGAGATGGGCAGTAACGTTACAAGTAACGTGTTACTGTAATCTGATTACTTTTTTCAAGTAACGAGTAATGTAAGGGATTACTGTTGCAAAAGAAGTAATTAGATTACTATTACTTTCCCGTAAGCATGCTGCATTACTGCATTACTAAACCATCTTGATTTTGTTTGTGAGTGTCTCATGACAATGACATAAGCACGTGCGACACCCGTGGCAGCAACAGCCGTGTGTAGATCAACAATGGATAATATGGCGTGCAGGAGAGAGTATGATATGCAGAAAATAGGTTTAAATGTTAAACAAATTTCTTCAAGTCAAAAACAGTTGAATATAATTTAATGTTTGTTTAATGCAATGTGTATATAATTAAAAGATTAAAAATAATGAAACAAGTTTTAAAAAGAGGCTTTCCATTTGATTCAATTTTATATGATGGATTATGCAATAAAATTGAATTGGGCTGAAAGGTCTATTGCTTTATTATGTATTCAGGTTGTGTATCATGTTTTTAAAATTAACTAAGTAATTATTTACTTTTTAAAATAAGTAATCAGTAAAGTAACAGGATTACATTTTGGGAGAAGTAATCAGTAATTAGTTTCTAATTACTATTTTAAACTAACTTGACCAACACTGCTTATCACAAACTCTATAGCATGATAGTAGAAAATAAATTCTTGTCCTTGTATTTGATAAGGTTCAGTGTTCAATTGATCAGTAAAAAAGAGCAATAATACATGTACTGAAGAGTGTAAAATGGCTGACTAACAGCAGAGGGCAGAGGAACTAACAAAAACTGAAGGGAGAGGAAAACAGCCATTACTGAATGTATGAAGATTAGTTCTGGAAAGTTTTTATCTTGGATTTAATCCGCTAAATAATCTGTTACCCCCCCATTAGTCCAAGTATCTTTGTTTCAAAATCCTTAAGTTGGAACTCTAAAAATAAACAAAGAAAAATGACAATAATTAATTATTTAATTAATTAAATATTTTTTTCACAAAAACTAGCTAGAGAATGGGTCATATATGTGACATCATTAGTGTCATATCACTAATATATATTTCGTCTAACAAGTTACACCATGAACATCAGAAATAAATTAAACAGGAAGAGGAAGTCCCAACCTAGATTCTGTCTTTGTTGTATTTCAGTCTGATGCTCCCACAGTCAACAGCAAGACATTATGGAGGCTGCAGCTCTCAGCATCCAACTTTGTAAGTACTGATTCAACCAGTCAACCATTGATTAGCAATCACATATGTCTGATGCACAAAATTCCATTTGTCTCTTCAGTGACTGATGTTTTAGTGATGATGGCCATACAAACTGGCCACAGTACCCTTGCTGGTGGGTAAGAAGCAGTTTATTCCTGATATAAACTACCCTTAAAAGTGTTTGAAGCTCTGAAACTGTAGTCTTTAATGGTCTGCAATTTTTAACATAAGCAGATCCTGCAGAAAGTAATGTCACTGCTCAACATCTAACAAAATTTGCACTTTTATTTTTTGTTTGCAATACCAACACATTTTGTGGTTTGTTTTGAGAAAAGATAATTGATTTGATTGTTTTCCTTCTTCATATCTCTCTCTCAGGTGCAGTTTTTGCTCGCTTTGTTCCAGACAGACTTCAGTTCTTTGAATACGAGTCTGTCTCTGTACATTGTGAGGTAGATAACAACATCACTGAATGGAGAGTGAAGTGGAAATCCCATAAAATAACGAATGCTTCCCACACATCAACATCACCCTGTACAATTTATCCCATCTTTGAAAGACACAGTGGAGAATACTGGTGTGAAAATGAAAAGGGAGAACAAAGTGAGATTGTGAACATTTCTGTCACCGGTATGTTGAGTGATTGTTATTGACAGATATACATGTATGTGTGTGTGTGTGTGTGTGTTAATTCAGCTTTACTAGTGTTCACTGACAATATATGGCAACCTTTCTTTAAAATATCCTCTTATAATAGGACAATCAGGATGAATATGAAGCACATTATTTATACTCAACAATACACTAATATTCAATGTGATCTGTTAACAAGAGATACAAAATTAGGTAAAGGGTACAGAGTAAAACGCATTAACCAGCAGAGTCTACAATACATGGCTGGACCTGCCTTAGTTGTTTTAGCACTTTTCATAATAATGAATAATAATAATAATAATGTAATTTTCCATAGTCAGATGGATAAAATGTATTTGATCATTTCTCAGCTGGTTTTGTAATTTTGGAAACCTCGACCCACCCTGTGATGGAGGGAAGTGAGGTGACCCTTAATTGTACAAACAAGAAAACTCTGTCAGGACACATAACTGACTTCTACAAAGACGGTGTTTCTCTCGGGACCTGGTATCAAAGCAGCATGACGATCAAAAATGTCTCCAAGTCTGATGAAGGACTCTACAAGTGCAGCATATATGGAGCTGGAGAATCACCTGAGAGCTGGTTAGCTGTTATAAAACAAAGCAAAGGTGATTTAGATTTTATATATGTGTGTGTGTGTGTGTGTGTGTGTATACCTATTTTCTTCATTTTCATTTGTCTTTTTCTCTTTCTTAAATTACTTCATGTTTATTGTAGCCAGCACCTTTCCAATGCCTCACAAAGAAACTGATCTTTCACAAAGTCAATTCCATAAAAAAGGCATTCTGCTGTGGACTGTTATCTGTGCTTTATCAGTAGCTCTGTTGTTGCTGGTGGTGGGCCTGCTTCTTCATAAGAGGCACAAAGGTAAAGAAATTTTTCTCAAAGAAATGCATTGTAAATTCACTTAATTTTTCCAATAAAGTTGTCATAATTAGCATATTATTTTAATGATAAGCTAATTTTTGCCTAATTTTAATAGATCAACACAACATTAGCAGGATTGCTTTTTCTTCTCATGTATCAGCTGCTAACTTTGTTATTATATATCATTACATTAACTTTCACTTATCCTCTATCCTATGACTTCTCTGCTCTTTCTCTCAGTATCAGCTTGTTTTTCATCAGTACGACGTTCACACTCACGAGAAGACAGTACCGGTGAGAAACTGCGTCCTTGTTCAGTGGAATGTGTATAATAAAATGATACAATAATACAATATAATGCAATTTGAACATGTGACAATATTATATTCACATATAACATGATTTGAGTTTAATGTTATTTTATTATCAATAATAATCATCTTGTTAAGCTAAAGCTGCATTTTCTCTTATTTTGGCAGCTTTGCATGCCTACAATTACATAGTACCCTAAGAAGGGAACTCTTGCATATTCAAACCTTTAGAAAAAGACAGAAGTGTAAATGAGAGGTGCATTTAAGATAGTCTTATCACAAGAGGAAAATTCAAATAAATAAATGAATTCATGACATTCAATTTGCCATACAAAATTGATCCTCATGCTATGCACATGTACAGTGTTTTGGGTCAGAATTTGGCACTTTTCATCAATATATTTTTAACATTTTTAAATCCTCATAATTTATTAAGTATGGAAGCTTATATTCTTTTGGTGGCATTTTTATTATTTGACCCTAAAGTCCTTACTTATACACTTATACACTTATTTGCCAAGCTTTCCTCAGTCAGGGAATACATGTACTTACAACGCAATGGAAAAAAACAATAACAAAAATATATGCAGTTAACAAATACTGAGATTGTGAACAGAAGGTTTTAAACTATTTCTATATCAAAATCATTTGGTAATTTAATAACGACAAACATGTTTGAGTAGTAGTTTAATGACTGGAAGCATCACAGATTAGTCAGCTGGCAATAGTTAGGGTAATCAAAATGCCAACATATTTGTATTCAAAGGTTTAATGACTTTATGGTCATCCAAATAGTTTATTGTCTGCCTAACTTTCCAGTGCTGGTATGTAACACTATAACCCAAACTTCAGACATGCCATCTGACCCCCGACCCCCCCTTTTTTTTACCTTTCAGTCCTGCAAGACAACAACATCATTGACCCACATCAAGTGACATATACCGTGGTCAGAAAACAAAGGAAAAAGAAAGGTAAAGTTTTTACTTGTCCTTTATACTTTATGTTTTAAAGAATTAAATACATACAAAAATAACAGCATGTGACAAAGTGTCTTAGTGCTCAGGTTTTGTCTTATATTTGTTGTTAGATGAAGACAATTCAGATGATCCAGATGATGTCCTGTATGCCACTGTTAAAAGCCACTGGAAGAAAAAAGGTACACACACACACAAATACATATATAGTGATCAGTATGAATTATGTTTTGTACAAAAAAAATAATCTAATATAAATGTTTTACAAATGGAAAGAAGAAAAAGAATTTCCAATCTGTTGTGTTCATCCTGATGTAGCATTTTCAGTGAAAACACTGAACGTGAAAAAATGTCCAGACCAAATCAAGTTTCTGACAACTGAACATGTATCAAGAAAAAAAAATAGTTTCTTGATAATTTAACAGATACCTTTGTTTCCAACACAGAACCAAAACTGTCCAGAGCAAACATGACTCCATGCTGTCGAGAAAAGACTGTCATCTATTCTTCAGTCAAGGATGTTCAGCCTCATACATAGATTATTTGCTAGACCTACAGTAAATTATTAAGGTTAGATGTGAAATGAGAAAAACAGATAAACAAAAAACAAAATGATCATTACTATTGTTATTCTTAGCTTAAAGTTCTTTAAAGTGTGTTGGAAATTGATTTCATCTGAGAAAGGATCTCTTTCTCCAGTCATTGTAATTTGCAACAATGAAGCATCAATAAAGGAAAAAAAAAGCAAGTACTGAAGTATTGTTTCTTTTCTTTTCTTTTTTGTTTTTTTTTTTTTTGTTAGCAATCATTATAGTGCAAGGTTTTATTGAACACTGGTGTCACAAGACGGTTTGGAATCGACTGAAATGAACTTTACTGACAATTCATTCCTGACCTATTCATATTCATTCCTCAAAGATCAGGATTTCAGGAAGTACAAAAAGTACAGAAACCACTTGCAAAGCCAAAGATGCTTCAGTTCCAAAAAAGCATCAATCAAGTTCTACTATCATTTCCTCATTTTCAAACAATTATGTCTTCTTTCTAAAAAAAAAATCATATTCAAAGTAAGTTGCAGTGGTAAAGAGTAACCTTCGCCTTTTGTTACACATCATACAAACTTACTACTTACAGTAATGGTGGTTGTGCTTTTTTCCAACACAGTTTCAAAGTGTGTGAGTTAGTGGGAGAGTTGAACTAAACTGAAGACCCCCCCTCACATACATAATGTCTCTATATTAGTCTCTTTCTCAGTCACATTAGTGTTAGTTAAACTGCTCTTTCCTGCTCGGTTTGTCAACACATCTGAAGATGCTGTGCATATGACCACAGATGGTACCTCTTTTTAAATAAATTCATTGTGGTTAGCTACTAACATAACAGTGCACTGCTTTTTTATGTTCCTGTTAACATATTCAACCACTGACATCTTTTAAAACACACCCTGCCAATGCAGCAGTGTATTTCTGAATCCCACACACTCAAATTAAGTTCAACCCAAGGTAACTGACACATGAACTGACACAACTACTTAATTTAATGAAATTTAAGGGCTATCGATGGCTCTGTGCTTCTCCCTAATGAGCCACTGTGAGAAGTTTTACATACATATATAAGAAAGACATAAAAGCATGCATGATTTTGAGTGGTGTGTACAGATCCAGAAACAAATTTAGATGCAGTTTATGGGATGCAGAGTCTGGTCAGACAATTTTTTGGGCCATCATGTAACTCCAGAAATTTTACATTGGTTGATTTGCTTTGACAGCTGTAATACAAGACCAGGCCATGGTCACAAATTAGCAGTGATCAGAGTGGTTTGGGCATGGAGCCCCAGGTGACACTTCCATTTCAAATTGTATATACCAAGCAAGCAGTCTAAATATGGCATAAAGAAATGTGCAACACCTGATGCCGGGATAAGTTATGTCTGGAACATGCAGGTTTATACCGGGAAACCTGCAGACAATGTTCCTGAAAAGATCCAAGTGGTTTGTTGTTCTGGAGATGATGATGATGATGAGCTCGCTGCAATGTTAAACATACATGTTACATGCAGTGAAATTGGACCCCTTCTGACCATGCATACATTGCACCAACATCACATTGGGAAGACAGGTCAGAAGAGGTAGCATCGTATGAAGAACAATGAAATACACACAACGTGAGGGGAGAGAGGAGGAGAAAAAAGAACTACACCCAGACTGATCTCCTAATAGGTGCTGGGGCGTGAAGGATAAAGCAGACAGTCAAAACACAGTCATGTAATCTAGGAGAATTTGTTGTTCCAGCCAGCTTTTCTGCCTTGGAGCCATTCGGCCTTCAAGCTGGCCACAGGCAGCTGCATGAAGATAATAGTTGTTTGGATTAGGTTTAGTGTGAAGAAACTACATTCCAATTTCGCAACTGATCTAATGTCCATCACTGGTCCCCAGATATATCAATTCCCGTTGCGGGGTCGTGAGCTTCTCTAAGATCTTATTCATATTGTCTTCAATAAGCACAGTCTGAGTGTTCACAGATCTACTCACCACATTGCCGACGAGCCCTTGTGGGAATTTGAGCAGCTGTACTGCTTTCTTCATTCTTCGATAAGCCAGGGCTGAGCCAACTCCAATCAGCCAAAAATCCGCTATCATGGTTCCAAATAGGTACATGTCTTTCAAACGTCCTCCACTGGGAGTGTTGCCAGGCACACAACATTCCACTTCTCCCAGCCATCGTGTGTCCGGCAGCAGACATCCTTGCAGGATGATCGAGCTCCCCCGAGCCCAGGCTTCTCATCGAGAAGAAGGTGTCAATTTTGTTACGGGATCAGTTGATCAAATCCATACTGTCTACTGTCTGTCTACTGTTTACTATTATAGCCAAGGGGCTAAAAAACATAAACAGAAGTTTTCACTATCGCTACTGATGAATGTTATCTTGTTTCAGGATACATGTCATACATAATATCTGCCATTATCCAATGACGCATCTGTTTACATTTATCTTTTCCTTGTTTCTCCTCCTCTTCTTTTTTTTTTTAGAAACTAAGCACTTAATTGCTTTGACCTTTTCTTGTCCATCTTCAATTGGTGTTAATTTTGCACTGAGTATCAACACCCATCCCCTAACCCGAGAATCATCACAATATAACCTAACAGACCTACACCTTAGTGCACAGATTCGGTTTGCATAGGGATTTTTTTTTCTGGGATTTTGCACAACCCAGAAAAAATAATTAATACATAACGGGCTTGGATTGACAACATTATGAATTCAATGTGCTTTATTTGGAAGCTCCCTGCCCCCCTCCCCTTTCGACAGGTTGTGTATATATATATATATATATATATATATATATATATATATATGTGTGTATGTATATATATATATATATATATATATATGTGTATGTGTATATATACATATTTATATATATATACATACATATATATATGTATATATATATATATATATATATATATATATATATATTAGGGCTGGGCGATATGACCCAAAATTCATATCTCGATATTTTTTAGCTGGATGGCGATATACGATATATATCTCGATATATCTTTTTTTTTAAAGCCATAAGGTAAGAACAAAAAGAGAGTTCTTAGCCAAAGCTGTGTCCCAGATGTCACACAGGCACTTTTATTAACATACAGCATAGATGTACATGAAGAAATTACTCAAAAATAAATTATCAGCATTTATTAAATAATAATGCTCCATAAATAAAAGAAAACAATGTTGTTTTTGTGCATAACAAAAAGCTCACAATTGTGCAGTCAAAATGTAAACTAAAAGACGCTGAGCATAATAACAAAGACAGACAGATTTCACAGCTGCTCTATTCCCAAGTTCTACTGCGTGACTGACAGCCTTGAGTTTGAAATCCTCTTTGTAACCATGTCTCTTAACAGGTGCCATTTATGGTCCTTATACACACACAATACAGTAATATTACGTTGAAGCACAGTACGTATTACTCCGCGAGGCTCCACTACGGTAGCCGTAATGCTCCGACAATCCATTAAGCGGTGCGGCTCCGTAGCTTACCAAAGTCGTACTAAAACATTTTTTGACAGATTGCTGAGCGCCGTGTACCACATAAAATAAGTTCGCAGTCAGTAAGCACAACCAGAATTCATACATAAGGCGCACTGTCGATTTTTGAGAAAATGAAAGGATTTTAGGTCATGCAGCCCCTGTGGGCTGCATGTCGTTAGCGCGGTTAGCGCGGTTAGCTCGCTAACACGTTGACGCCGTCCAGCCCCACGCACGGGGCGATCCGCGGTAACTCGTTAATGGAGATTTGCCGTGTCCATCTTGTCGTTGCCTGCAGGTGAAGCTATGGGGGAGGAGGAGTTGTGTTCAGTGAAGGAGAGGCGAGGCCGAGTAACGTTGCGTAGAGACAAAAGTGGACGAAAGAGAGGCAAACTTGCGGCTCCACAAGTATAATTATAACGTAACATATACTATATCGATATAAACGATATTGTCACATCTTATATCTCGTATGAAAATATATCGATATTTTTAAAAAACTCGATATATCGCCTAGCCCTAATATATATATATATATATATATATATATAAGTCAGTGCTTATAATTCGTTCAGTGGTGCTTTTTGATAGTCTCAGTCTGTCACTGAACGTGCTCCTGTGACTATCACATCCCCACAACATTGGCCCTTCCTGTAAAGTGCTGTGGTGTTTTTAGCCCAGTCCAGTTTATTGTCAATGTATATTCCGAGGTATTTATAGTCCTCCACAATGTCAACATTGACCCCCTGGATTGAAACGGGTTAAGTGTTTCCTGGTGTTCCTGAAGTCCACAATCAATTGGTCGTTGAGCTGCAGATGATTCTGCTCACACCATGTGACAAAGGAGTCGACCACAGCCCGGTACTAGGTCTCATCATCCCTGCTGATACATCCAACCACCGCGGAGTCATCAGAAAACTTCTGAAGATGGCAGATCTCTGTGCAGTGGCTGAAGTCTGTGGTGTAGAGGGTGAAGAGGAAGTTGGAGAGGACAGTCCCTTGTGGTGCTCCTGTGTTGCTGATTACCTTGTAAGACACACCCTGTGGAAGACGCACATATTGTGGTCTTCCTGTCAGGTAATCAAAAATCCCAGACACTAGAGAAGCATCCACCTGCATCACTGTTAGCTTATCACCCAGGAGGGCCGGCCTGATGGTGTTGAAAGCACTGGAAAAGTCAAAAAACATGACCGCCGGCTGGTTCAGGTGGGTGTAGACATGATTGAGGAGATAGATGATGATGTCCTCAGTTCCGAGACGGGGCTGGTAAGCAAATTGAAGGGGATCCTGATGTGGTCTGACAGTGGGTCGGAGCTGGTCCAGGATGAGCCTTTCCAGGGTCTTCATGATGTGGGAGGTCAGTGCCACAGGCCTGTAATCTTTGGGGCCACTGGGACGTGGCGTCTTTGGTACAGGGACGAGGCATGATGTCTTCCACAGCACTGGGACCCTCTGCAGACTCAGCATGAACAGTTTATGGAAGACTCCACACAGCTGGGGGGCACAGGCTTTGAGGACGCGGGGACTCACTCCGTCTGGTCCAGCAGACTTGCCTGAGTGGAGCCTCCTCATTTGCCTCTGAACCTGGTCTTGAGTGACAGTGATGGGTGGGGGAGGGGTGACAGGACTCTCACAGGAGGCAAGAGCGCTATGTGAAGAGAGAGAGGCAGGCACAGTGATATGGCTCTGACCACCTCCTAATGCTCCTTGTCACAGGTTCCCTCTTCACAATTGGCACATGGGTTGAGGTGAGGGTGAGGCATACAGTAGATCTAAGATTCTCTCCCCCCTTGTGGGACAGGCCACATACTGTGCGAATGTTGGTAATGTATTGTCCAAGGTGACACGGTTGAAGTCCCCCAAGATAACTATGAAAGCACTAAGGTGCTGAGTCTGTAACTCGGCTATGGCAGAGTGGATACTGTCACATGCAGCTGTGGGGTTAGCAGAGGGAGGAATGTAAACAGCCACCAAGATGACATGAGTAAATTCCCTGGGTAAATAATGCAGCCTGAGTCCAACAGCACACAGTTCAATGTCTGGGCAAGAAATCCTTTCGTTAATTGTTATGTGGGCAGGGTTACACCACCGTTTGTTAACAAAAACAGCAAGCCCACCTCCTTTCCGCTTACTGCTAGTGATACTGTCCCTGTCCGCCTGAACAGTATGGAAGCCTTCCACGGATGCGTTATCGTCGGGAATGTCCTGGTACATCCATGATTCAGTGAAACACATCAGGCTACACTCCCGGTATTCCTATGACTGAATGGTTCTCACTGAGGTTCACTCGAACCCCAAAGCCTTAGAAATGACTTTTAAACCGTTTTAATGCTGATAGATATCAGTGACTTTGTTTCTCAGGTGTTTCATTAGGTCCTAACATGATGTGTTGCTTTTTGAGATCTTGCCTGTGATCTAGCTTCACTTTGTGAGACATTTGTATTTAGGTGATTTCTTGTTTCAACAGGGCAGCCAGTAATCAGTGTGTTTAGTACAACTGAACTCTAAAGTGAGCTTACTAAACAATGTGGTCAATCACAGTTAATTCATGATTTCACAAGAGGGGCAATGACTTTTTCACATGGGACCAGGTAGGTTTATATAATTTTTCTCCTTTAATCAATGAAATCATTATTTAAAAACTGCATTTTGGATTTACTTGGGTTATCTTTGTCTAATATAAAAATTTGATTGATGATCTGAAAAATGTTAGTCTGACAAATGTGAAAAACACTAGGCAATCAGTAAGGGGGCAAACACTTTTTCACACCATTGTATTAGCTGTATTATGGAAAAGATCATGTGGACCATCCAGAGACCAAAAATGCAATTATGTCTGTATTATTTTATTATGGAAGACCATAGTAGCTCCCTATTGAAAACACCTTGATCCCTATTACTATAAAAAATAGCAGTCAAGGTAATTTACTGAAGGTCATCACATATATTGTTCCACACAATATAAAGTATTCTAAGTGAGTAGTTTCAAAGTAACTCTTATCATTACCATATACTTAACTTTACTCAACCTTTTTTGTTTGTTTCGAAACTCTGCGGCTGTGCATCTTCTGTTTATTTCTAGCTTCAGAGCAGCTCAACTTTGAGGATATTTCTAGAACAGCTTCATGTATGCTAATGTGTCAAACCGGGAAATAAGAGGAACAGGTAGAAAACTTCTCAGCGACAGTGTTACATTGATCATTCAGATCTTCAGAGTCACCAGCAAGACAACATGGAACTTACAGGCGTCTGCATTAGACTGGGTGAGTACTTTGCCATAATTATATTTACAAAACACAGTGCTATCTAACCACCCATCATTCCTAACTGCAAAGAATATGTTGCATTTAACAGGTCACTTTTTATCAATAAGCAGGGTTTGTGCTGTATAAAATAAGTCTTAATTGTTTATCTGTTGGCTTGTGTTATCTCACCAGTGATGAATGTGTTGTTTCTGCTGGTTGCACACACTCAGCAGAGTTCATTTGGTCATTTGGAGTATGGTAAGATGCAAGGGAGAAAATCTGTTAAACAGGAAATCATGACAAAAGGCTAATGTGTTTCCTCGTCCATGTCCCTCAGGTGTAGCCTTTCCTCGTATTTCTCCAAATAGACTGCAGTTTTTTGAATATGAATCCATCACTTTAAACTGTGAGTCTGATGGCTCATCTGTGTGGAAAGTGATGAGGGACATCCAAGAAACTGTTCCAACAAACATTTCTAACTGGGTAACATCAGCTGGGTCAAGCACCATTAACCCTGCATTTTCATCAGACAGCGGGAGATACTGGTGTGAAAATGAAGGAGGAGTAAAAAGCAGCATTATCAACATTAGTGTGACCGGTACGGAGAAAAAATATTGTCATGTGCAATCGCATTATACACTGGAAAATAAACAAGTGTTTTAGTGATTTGAAATGATATTTACTTTCAGGGCTAATTCATGAGCTTTGCAAGTGCCTTACAATGTTCAGTCACATTCAAAGAGGGAGAGAACATTTATTTACAAAAACATTTTCAAGCTGACAGCTATACAATATTCAGCAACTCATAGATAAAATAATACTGATAACTAATGTCACTAGTGTAACTAATGATTCTCTATCAATATCAGTAACTGGTTGTTTTGTTAGTAGTGTTTTTTGATTCAATCTGACATTTGATGTAATTTCTTCAGCTGGTTCTGTGATCTTAGAGAGTCCTGCTCTGCCTGTGATGGAGGGAGACAGTGTGACTCTGCACTGTACAAAGAAGAAAAGTTCAGCTGAACTTGTGGCTGAATTTTATAAGTATAGACTTTTATTAAAAAGCGGCTATAAAGGATACATTACCATCCGCAATGTTTCAAAATCTGATGAAGGACTTTACAGGTGTAATCTCTCTGGAGAGGGAGAATCACCACAGAGCTGGCTGACTATCCAAAAACATCTGTTTGAAGGTATAAACTCTTAATAATGCAACATTTTACTATACTGCTCAGAATCTACACTTTCTTTTGTGGTGCTCTTGCTGACAACAGGGATGTGAAACTCTTTTTAGATCGTGGGACACATAGAGCCCACTTTAATCTTACGTTTGCCAGAGCAGTGAAACTACAAAATTACAGAAAAAGTGATAATAGTTCAAAATGTCCTGTGATAATAAATAAATAAATAAATAAATAGACTCAATGACAGCGGAGAAACAGGAGCTTTCGTGTCATTTAATTCTTTATCTGTTAGTTAATTACTTCGATATATTACAAGGTACAATCTTTATCAAAAATACAGTTTACAAATCAAAATCTATGCACTCCTTCACATTTTCTAAAATTGGGGCCAGATTTGAGTCTTCATTGGGCAGATTCAACCCCCGTACCCTGTTTCATGCCCCTGATTTACACCGTATAGTCCAGATATCATCCAGAATAAGTACGATTTTGTCATCCCAATGTATGAATTACTACTGTAGTTTCAGAAGTTATTTGTGAAACATGCACAAACAAGATTTAGATCTTTTTAACTCACTGAAGTTTAAGGATGAGGAAAAACAATACAAAACAAAAAAATTAACATACAATGTAACAATCATGAGCCTTGCTGGGATATTTGAATCCTATATAAACAATCTTATACTGAAACTACCTTCATAATTCAGGGTTCAGATTTACACATGCTCATACAGGAAAATGCACTGATTACGTGGAATCCTGATTTATGTTATGCTTTTTTTCAGTGTCTATAGAAGAAAATCAACCACCCCAAAGTCATTCCTCTTATCCGTCCCCACTGTGGATTATCATCTGTGTTTACCTGGTTGCTCTACCACTATTAATGATGGGACTAAATCACTGTACAAGAGAAATAGGTAAAATATATACAACTGCAAAAAAGGGTGAAAGGACTTAAATAAAGGACTTATATATATTAGGGGTGCAACGATACACAAAATTCACGGTTCGGTTCGGTTCGATACTTTGGTGTCACGGTTCGATATTTTTTCGATACAAAAAAATGTTCATGCTTTTTTAATTTGTCATTTATTAAAATTATAAATATATATTTTAACTCAAAAGTACAGTTTTTAAATTTAATGTTGCTGAAACGACAAAGTAATAAAAAAATAAATATCTGATGGAGAAATCCCTCATCTTTGGAAAAGAGAGTTTATTACAGAGAAATGGCTCTTTCCAAAATAAAAGCTATACTATACACTTCTTCTGGGGTATACTCTGAGCAGCATATTAAACATATCAGGTCCCCATAAGGAGAATCATGTGCTAACGGCTGTCTAAATGACTCGGGTAAAGTCTGTAGCATGCGTGCTTGTTGTTTTTGTCTGCTTCCACTCGTCTTTGCACTAGGATGATGTCGGAGTAAATGTGCAGTCATATTCATTGTGTTCCCACTAGTGCTGTCAGCGTTAATCTGAAATGACGTTAACGCCACAACACGGCAAATCTCCGTTAACGAGCTACCGCGGATCGCCCCGTGTGTGGGGCTGGACAGCGTCAACAGGTTAACAAGCTAACTGCGCTAACGCAGTAGTTCCCACCCATGTAATTGAGCATTGCGTGGCACATCCGACATACTGTTTTACTTTTGTCCATGACGCGCTTACCTTCAGGGTCATACTTCACATGAAGACCAAAATAGTTCCAAAGGCCAGATCTGAATGAGGGTGCGGGGGAGGTTCAATTTGCCATGTTCCAACGAGCTTAGCTTCTGTCTTGCTAGCTTGCACTGCGCTCAGTGGATCTGCGCTTGACAGTGCAGCCTAGGCGGAGTAGTCTAACGCAGATCCACTGAGCTCTCAACACAGACAGCATCGTCAGAAGAAAAGTTGATAAAATAAATTAAAAATTTTGTATTGTTCGATACACATGCGTACCGAACCGAAAGCACTGTATCGAACGGTTCAATATCGATACGAGTATCGTTGCACCCCTAATATATATATATATATATATATATATATATATATATATATATATATATATTGTTAATAGAATGTTAAATATAATGTCAGTATTACCTTTTAATTATATAGGTTTACTTATGGTAGAATGCTGCATGTAATCATTTGTGTTTAGAAGTATGTAGTTGATAGCATCCTGAAAGGATGTCTCATCCTAGGAAGCTTGTGTGCATTCCAGAGCACTCTGGCTTTCACACCCACATCCTGGGAGCATGGGAGAGGTCGTACCTTGTCTTATTGTTTTATGGTAGGATAAACGTATCTATGTCTGTCTTACTCTAAGTGCATTTTGTTTAGATGAACTGCTGGACTTCCAGGCCAGCAGAGTTAGGAAGTCATTTTATGAACACACACACACACACACACACACACACACACACACACACACACACACAAGGTATTCTTTGTTCACATGTATACCTATAAGATGTCATATGTTAATGAACCTATGCATATTCATGTAACCACAATAAAAGAGCAGTGTTACGGGAGAGCGGACGAGAGCAACTGAGGTCAAGCGAAGGAACAGCGCCTGTCCAGTTCTCTCCCGTGCACGTTAATTTGTAAAACCTGTCTGAGTGTCATTTATTCCAATCTGAGTTGAATTTACAGGAATACTCCTAACATATATATATATATATATATATACATACTGCAATATGACTTGCATTGGGTTCTAATTGTGATGATTAATAATAGATGGCTGTATGTAATTTTAGACAAAATTGGAGACATTCATAACTACATTAAAGTCATATTGTAATTGATATATTGTCTTTAGATAACATTTGAGTCTTTTTTTTCAGCAGCTAAAGATGACCTTAAGACTGTAGCTGTTTACTCAGCATGAGCACTGGTAAGACTTGAAAGTAAGCCTTTAAACATCTCAATATTTAAAATGTTATTTCTTTATAACTTATGTAATTTTCTGACTTATTTATCAGATCAGAACCTGACTCATATCAAAGGCAGTTTCAGACCTCCAGTCTTTCAGTCCTTTAAAACCAAGTGGAATTAATTTTGTCAAAGAGAGAGACTCTGAATGTCAAAGGACCAAGTGAAGCCAACTGAAAATTAAGTAACCTGTGCGTTTTTATCACTGAGTGTATAAAAACCCATCTACAGAATAAAGCTGGAATTCAAACACAACTGTTTGTATCATATCTTAAGGAATCAAATCTCTGTATATTTGAATATTTACATGACAGTCTTGTTTTGTATTTTAACATACTTGTACTTCACATAGAAAGTGTTGTATCATCTTTGCCAGTCTTTTATATATTATTATTTTGAGATTTTTCCTAATATTGGAATATATATATATATATATATATATTCCAATTAACCTATTCCCACTAAATGCACGTCACCCCAATAAAAGATGTTTTAACTCGCATTGTGTTAATGTATTCTGGATTGCATACTTTTACAATTTTAAGAGTAATGTAACAAACAGATAAATCTTCTGTGATTTATTTTGTCCAAGGACAAAACACATCAATGGCATTCACTAAGAAAGTTTCACATGCATGCAGTTAAGGGTATATTTTTCACACAATCAGTGGCAGATTTGTTAAAACTGCCTTGTATCCAAGTTTAAGTTTTTCAAAATTGGAAACTGCAGCCAGGTTTTTCAGTCTTATGTGAAATGACCCATTCTTGTTTTACTCATATTGTTTTACTCATAGTAATATTAATTACTATTTTTTTCCATTCATTTACACAAAGTTTTTTAAAGTGCTGGTTTGCAGATGAACATAAAGTTTGACTTTGAACTTCTTAATAGTGGTAATGGCCAATGACCTGTCGTAAAATCAGTTAATGAAACTCGGCTATACAGAAGAATTTCAAACAGCTTTTCAATGGCATCAGTGGATTTCCTTCTCTCCTAAAGTGCAGATGACATGTTTGTAACTTACAAAAACAAAGGGCAGAATAGTAGTACATTTGATAAAATTATGTCACAGGGGTACCCCAGAGTAAAAAAGAGGGGTTGCACACAAACCAGTATCAAGCCAGTATCAAAAGATAAGATCATTAAATTAAGTCCCGCATCGATTACACTTAATTTATAAATCCATTCAACCTACAGTCCCACTCATCTTTCTGCAAACTATTATTTTACTCCACACACGCACACACAAGTAAACTATTACATGATCACCTGACTTCTTCCATTGTTCTGAAAAAAACTTGTCATAAGTCCTACAGCCACTAGAGGGCCTTATTGTGTGTCTTATGTTGATAAGGGAAACTGGCTCAAAGAACTGATACTGATATTTTTCTTAGAAACAAGGTCTCCACATTTAACTTGAGTTAAGACCAGATTATCTGCACTTTCACATTTCAACAAATCAATATAAATTCCTTACATGCTGCATGTCTTGTCAATGGGTTGATAGATATCATCTGACTAGTGCACAAATACAGACTATTAGTGCCTGTATGTGCTTGTCCGAATCCATCTTGTGGTCAAATTAATGACTTTATGCCTTAATTTCTTGTGAATAATATAATTATGTATCTCATTCAAAAACTGATACTGGGATTTTACCACACAATCATCTATATAGATTACAGAGAATATTCCAAAAGAGGAAATTCCAGTCAGAGGCAGTTCTGTGGGTGAAAATGGTTTATTTATGTCAGAGGTCAAAAGAGAAAAGCCAGACTGCTTCAAAATAATAGGAACTCAAAGTAACTCAACAACTTTTTGCAACAAAGGTATGGAAAGAGCACCTCTGAAGACACAAGATATCAAACCTAGAAGCAAATGGGCTACAGCAACAAAAGAAGCTGCTGAACAACTTTAGACCCTTATATATTTATCCCACAGAGGTCTGAGTGATCTTCAAGTCATATTCTTATTCTCTGTGAAAAAGAAAGCTAAATGTAAGTTAGTGTGCAACTATACATGCAGCCTAATTTAGCATCACCGTCTACTATAGTTGTTAGATCACAGTGGAAGATTCATTTGAATTGTATTTATATAGCACCAAATCACAACAAAAGTGACTTCAAGGTGGTTTATATTGCAAGATAAAGACCCTACAATTAAAAAAAAATACTGATTAAATGCAGAATTGTGTATAAACAATGAAAAGAGCAGCATGTAGAAGAAATACTCCTATTTCAAGAAACTCTGGGCTTCCCATGATGCACCATGGCAGCATAACTGAGAGAGAATCCAGGGTCATCTGATCCAGTTTATCAAAATAGCTTTATCAAAACGTTTTTAGTCTAATCTTAAATGTAGAGAGGGTGTCTGTCACTCAAATCCAAACTAGGAGGTGGTTCCCTATAAGAGGGGCCAGAAAGCTGAAGGCTCGTCCCAATATGAATTGAAAATATAAACAGTTTGTGAAAACAACATTCAAAGAAAAGCTGCAGTGAATTGGACAATTTAATTGCAGTGGTCGGTGAGGATGTTTTTTCAGGTGCTTGTTATATTTCACTTGCTGTTCCCTGTGAAAAGTGTTTATTGATTACTGAAGAAAACATGACTGATTGTTTTAGTTCTCCACAAAAAAATGTGAAAGGGATCTTCCTTCCAATCCAGTAGATGTCTGTTTTAATATTGTAGGATGTTGTTCTTATCATTGGTAGGGAAGATACACTTTTTTTTTTTTTTTTTTTTACAAAGAGTGTCTTTTTTTTAACATAAAACTTGCAACCAGATAGATATTTTTTGCCAATCACCAACTGGCATCTCTAAAGTTCTGATTATGCACCTTTTGGACTGTTTGGACTGATTATTAATGAGAAGGCATCATGACACTTTTAAAAATTTCCAACAGCTGAGTGGAACAAAACAGAAGTACAAGAGGTGTGTGTGCGTGTGTAGCTTAAGAAAAGTAGATGTGGTCTGTCTGGTAAGTCAAATTTATTTATATAGAACATTTAAAACAACAACCGTTGACCAAGGTGCTGTACAATTAAGATAATTAAAAGAAATAAAAACATAGGGAGATATGATAAGAGTTAAGAAAAAGAATCATAAAATTAGAAGATTTGAGTGAGAAATAAGATAAATACAAGTAATACAAACTCATTCTGATTTAAAAGCTAAGGAATAAAAGTGGGTTTTGAGATGGGTTTTAAGTGTCCAAGGTTGGGGAGGTCCTGATGTGAAGGGGCAGTTCATTCCACAGTTTAGGAGCAGTCACAGCAGAGGTCCGATCTCCTCTGTGCTTTAATGTGGACCTCGGGCCAGCCAGGAGCAACTGATCCGCAGACCTCAGTGATCTTGCAGGAATGTACCAATTTAAAAGATCAGAAATGTATGAGGGTGCTAATCTGTTCAATGCCTTAAAAACAAATAATAAAAATCTCTAAAATGGAGAAATTGCTTTACTTTAGCGAGTAGTTGAAGATGAAAGAAACTGGACTTGATTACAGCATTAATCTGTTTATCAAACGTTAGATTAGAGTCAAGAATCACTCCTAGGTTCCTCGCAAAGGGTTTTTTATACATTTCTGAAGGGCCAAAGTTGCAGTGGTCACAGGAACCAAACACAATCACCCCTTTTCTGTTAACTTAGGTTAAGGAAGTTTAAAGCCATCCATGCCTTAACATCCTCCAAACAATCTAGCAAAATCTTCAGAGGATGCACAGACTTATGTTTCAGTGGCAGGTAAATCTGTGAGTGGTCTGCATAACAATGGAATGTGATGCCATGTTTTTTAAAAGTTGAACCTATAGGGACCATATAAATAAACTTTGGTTGGACAGGTAAGATTTAAACCACTCCAGTGCAGTCCCTTTGATTCCGACACAGTGCTCAAGCCCAGAGATAAGAATCCTATGATCTACGCTATCAAAGGTGGCACTGAGGTCTAATAGTAATAAAATGGCAGAATCTTCCAAAAGTAAAAGTTAAAAGGTCATTAAAAACTTTTAAAAGAGCAGTTTCAGTGCTGTGGTGCATTTTAAATCCAGACTAAAATACTTCACTAATGCCATTTTTATCTAGAAAGGTCTGGAGCTGAAGAAGGACAACTTTCTTTAGGACTTTAGAAAGAAACGGCAATTTAGAAATTGGTCTGTAGTTGGATAAAACTGCTGGATCCAGGTTATGATTTTTAAGTATAGGTTCCACCACAGCATGTTTGAAGTCGACAAGGACACACCCAGACAGAAGACTGCTATTGACAATAGACAGTAAACTCATACCCACAGTGTCAAAAACATCTTTCAATAATCGAGATCGGACAATATCCAGCGTGCATCTTGCGGGTTTCAAGTTGCTGACTACTTCACTCAATAATGAAAAGGACAGGCTCAAAATGGTCAAATGTAACTGAAACAGGTATATGAACAGACGGGTCGGTAGTAGGAGGGATAATATGAGACCTGATATTCTATTAATGAAGAATTTCATTAAGTTTTCACATGTTGTTTTCGACGCTACATGGTGAGCAGCAGTAGGTGGATTAAGAACGGAGTTAAGAATGCTGAATATTATATAATATTAGACACAATCTTAGACAAATACTTCTGATAATTTGACAGAGATTCTCTAAGTACATCAAACGATCCCTGAAGTCTGTCTTTTTTCCTTTTCGCTCAGCTTTTCTACACATCTGTCTGAGTTCTCTGGTAGTATTATTCAACCAAGGCTGTGTTTTAGGTTTTAGACACCTGGTTGTGAGTGGAGCAATGGAATCGAGTATTTCCAAGCAGGTTTAATTAAACAGAGAAAGTAGGCTATCAGTGGTCAAGTGACCTATTAGAAAGTAAGACATGATTATAGTTTTTATAAGAACAAACAAAATGATCAGGTGTATATCAGGTGGGGTAATCATGCGAGATCAGACTTTGGGTAAATCAGGTCTGACAGGCTGACATGAAAGAGGGAACTCAAATATTACCAGCATGTGGTCAGAGAAATTAATGTTGCAAATCTCAGTGTCACAGAGAGTCAGTCCACTAGACAGTACGAGGTCCAAGGTATGGCCACGTTCGTGTGTTGGGCCTTTAACTGACTGAACAAGATTAAAAGAGTCTATAAGATTTAAGAAGTCATTAGTCAGCAGTGTATTTAAGCAGCAAATGTGAATGTTAAAATCCCCTACAATTAAAACACTGTCATACCTTGGCATAATTTCTGCCAAGAATTCAGAGAAGTCATGGATAAAATTATTATTGTATTTCGGTGGTTGGTACACAAGCGCACACAACACTGGAGTGGACAGCGCCTTGAGGCAACTGCTGTTGTGATTTGGCGCTATATAAATAAATAAAATTGAACTGAATTGACAGCTGGATTTCAAACAACTGCAGTTCAAAGCTAGCATAAGCATAAGCTGTTAGCCGCCGACAGTTAAAACAGGTTTTATAAACCGTGGCTATCCCTCCACCCCGGCCAATAGTCCGAGGCAAGTTGAGATAGTTACAGTCTGGAGGGACAAGTTCAGAAAGCGGGCTCAACTCACATAAGTTTAGCCAAGTTTCTGTCACCAGAAGAAAGTCCAAGCGACGAGTGGTGAAGAAGTCATTCAACATGAAGACCTTATTTGCTAGTGAACTAGCATTAACCAGAGCCAATCTAGCTAACACAGGGTTGCTAGCCGGCTGGGGTGATCGACCCAGGGGACGAAGATTCTGGTGATCCACTCCACCTCTGCGAAGACGAGGGGACAGATGCTGTGAAAGCTGGACGCTGAGATGCGTCCAGCTTTCACAGCATCGGTTCCATCGGTGAACCGATTCCAGGGATCGAGATGAACAACTTGATGTTCGGGGCAAGTTTGTCCAGAAGAGCGCGAGGATTAGTCATCTGTGATGCAGCCACGCAGGTTTTGAATTTCACCAATATATCCTCCGTTTCCCTCGCCTTCTGCGGCATTTCTTCCTGTAGGGATGGCAGGGCGAACAGTGGTATAGTCTCTGGCCCCAGGATGTGAGGATTTTCGCATTCAACCTGTATTAATCGGAATTGCTCTTCAGCAGTGGCTCTGATATTTAGTAGCGATTGGAAGTCATAAACCAGAAGAGCAGAGACATTTTTGAAGAAAACAGATGTTAAGAAAGTTAGCAAAAACAAAACAGGTAACAGCTGACGGCAAGCCGGACACACAGGCGCCATCTTGGATGAGTGACAGTCATGTAATGACTGTCGATTTAAGAGTAAGCAGCTTATTTCAGTCTAACAGTGAAACCTCTGCCTATCATCTTTGGTGTGTCTATGCAGGACACTATGCTTAGGAAGGGGCACATGTCATTACTAGAAACACAAACAGGTTACATATTGTTTACACACATTTTGGAATGAAGGATGCTATAACATTAGAATCTATATATCTATCTAGAGGCTTCAGCTCCAGTGAGCAATTGCAGATAATAATGGTGTAATAAGTGTTTGCTGTTGTCCTTTTAAGCAACTTATTAATATGTGTTTCTTGTTTTGTTGCAGCCATATGTGAGCACATCCATGCAAAATTTTAAGTCACCTTCTGTTTGATCTTCAGGAAGTCACCTTGACCATATCTGCATGGCTAAATAAACTAAGTTGCTTCCATGAGATTAGATGTCTAGATATTTTTTTTAAAGAGATGTTCAACAGGTGCGCCTAATAAAATGGCCAGTGAGTGTATGGGAGTTTTAAGCAATAATAACTGTAATAAAATATAATAAAAATGAATCCCACAGAAAAACACAAGAACAGTCTGAGTATTCTGAGGACCTCACAAAGAAATCTGTACAAACTTGAACGAAAACACTATTTACAAACATGTGAAAGAGAATTTGGAAAAGTCCTTGAGGTTAATCATATTTTTGTAAATGTAAACCTGCTGAATTTTCATGTTAAACAAAAGTAGTTTTTTTTTTGTTTGTTTGTTTTTTTCTTTTATGTAAACCTGTATAAGGTTAAGGTTACATGTATAATGTTACATGAACAAGTCAGGTGACCTCTTCATACTTCAAACTCAGTTAAATTTAAGACAGTGTCCCAGTAAAATCTTTTTTACGTCTACTTTTGTGATGTTTAGTGTTAGATACCAAAGTCCTATAAATTTTAACTTGACCTTGGTGCTCAATGGCATGTCAGGAAAAACTTTCATTTAAGTATCATCATTATCTTGTGCTGTACTTTATTAGGTTCAAAGTTCATTTGGTCAGAAAAAATAACCAATAATATATTGTTATCTACTGAGAAGTTTAAACCGACTGAGTGACAGCAGAGGGCAGAGATTTATTTTCTTCCAGTAGTTTTGGTGAATCTGTGCAAACTTTAATCAGCAGTTTTTGAATTCAGACCATCCGTGCAAATTTAAG
Organism: Pelmatolapia mariae; assembly: GCF_036321145.2. Classification (NCBI taxonomy): domain Eukaryota; kingdom Metazoa; phylum Chordata; class Actinopteri; order Cichliformes; family Cichlidae; genus Pelmatolapia; species Pelmatolapia mariae. The sequence continues at coordinate 55,904,929 of NC_086229.1, read as the reverse complement.
GTCACCTTCTGTTTGATCGTGAGTGACAGCAGAAGGCAGAGTGGAACTGTCATGGTCTTGAGTCTGATGACTCAGTGTTTTGTGTTTCTTTATATCATCCTATGTTCTTGTTTATTCTGTTATGTCTTTTTTTTAGGTTTGCTATGTGTTTGGGTATTGTTTATGCCTGCCTGTGTTCCCTCTCTCTGTTCACGGTGTCTGCTTCTAAGTCTGTTAAGTTCAGTGTCTGGTCCCGTCCTCTGTGTCTGTTAGTTTCCTGTTTTATTCTGAAGGTCCTTGTCTCATGTGGGTGCGTTCAGTTTACGTTTCCCCTGTCTCGTCAGCTGTGGTTTCTTCCAGGTGTGTTCCCCTCCTGTTTCTCATTCCCTGATCACTCCCCTGAGTATATAAGCCCTGTGTTTTCCTGTGCTCTCTGTTGTGTTGTACTCTCATGTAACTGTGTGTTCCTTCTGCTAGCCTGCCTGCCTGCCTGCCTGCTTGCTTAATTTGTTTTTGTATTCTCAGTTTATTTAAGTTAAGCTCTGAGTCCTGCATTTTGGATCCTTTCTCCCTGCCTGCCTACACACAGCCTTGACAGAACGATGAGAGCAGAACCTGGACCTAGCGGGCTCATCCGGGGAGAGCGGTCTATAGGAATTAATGCTATTGAAGCGATCCTGGACAGGAATCCACATTTTCACCAACTCAGGGGACTTATGGGCTTAATGGATGACCCGCACAAAGCCTGGGAGGTACTTCTAGCGTGGGAGCGAGCAGTTTTTGCTCGCTCCCGGTACTCCACGCCAAGGCCGCAGCAACGAAAGCAGCAGCGGACAGAGTCCACCGCAAAGTCGCATGAGCCCTCCACGACACAGCAGCAGCAGAGCACAGAGCCTTCTCTGATGCTACAGCGATTGCTAAGGCAGGGGAACGACCCACTGCCGCTGCCACGGAATAATCCACCCGTTATGGTATGCTCCAATTATCGCTCGCCCGCCTCTTTACTGGCAGCGTTGTGGTCGGACAGTGAGAAGTCGACTACTAACCCTCCATTATCACCAGTTTCCTCTGCCATATCCGATTCCACTTCCAGGAGGATGTGGCGCCAAAGCCATCATCATTCTTCGCCACAGCCGCATTCCAGCCTCTCTCCAGAGCAGTCTGCCACTGAGTAACCTCAACTGTTTTTCTCCCACTCCTTTTTTTTTTTTTTTTTTTTTTTTTTTTTTTTTTTTTTTTAAACCTGTCCCGTTTGGTTCTTTTGCCATCAGAATTATTGTCTAAAGGCGAAGAAAGATGCCCAACGGATTTACTTTACCAAATGGACCATCCCAGCCTTGCCGTAATGGTCCATTTGATTCAACTTTTTATTGTTTATTTTATTTTCACTTGCTGAATACGGGACAGACTTGACTGGAGGAGAGAATGTGGAGAAAGAAAGAGGGAAAGAAAAAAACCTGAGAAGAGGGACGGGGAAAAAGGGCAAAAAACAAAAACCAACAGAATAAGCAGACAAAAAATACATATATCGATCACCTGGATCACCTGTTGAGAAAGAAAAAAGAAAGCAAGCAGAAGAAAACGAGAGTAATAAACAAGATCACAATGATATATGAGAATATGACAGTAAATACTAAATATTAAACATTATTGTGCAGCACGTGAGATCGACAGCGCACAGTGTGCTTTGAGGTAGGAGCCAAAAAGGGTGTAATTTGTGTGTGTGATCACCCGTGTGTACACCTGTGAGCATGAACGCGCTTGTTTTTAAAAGGTTCCTTCATGTAATGATCTGCTAGAGGGTGTGGGGGGCCACTGCCCCGACCTCCAGGGCATGAAGCAGGTATGGAGGAGATCAAGACTCCAGACATCCAGAGGCCCCCAGAACACAAGAGACCAAGGAAGACCAACAGAGGGGCAGCCGCGCCACTATCCCAGAAAGAGCTGAGGAGAGTCCCAGATGAGGGGTCACTCAGCAGCCGCGGAGCAGAAGCCAGGGGGGGTTGCAGTGACGTGCCCGTGAGCTCCGCCGGCAGCCAGCTGTGCCTGAGTGGCCGAGCCCCGGGCCGTGAGGCCGAGGGCACCCCATCCCCAAGGTGGCCCGAGCGAGCCCCAGGCTCCAGGCCCCAATAAGCAGCCGCCAAGGAGTGAGCCGGTGGGTACCTGGGCGCCCACCCCCGGAGACAGAGAACCACCAACGCACCGATGTCTGAGGGCGTCCGCCACCGGCAGGGGAAGTGGTGGGGGGAGATGGGCCTCCAAACCTTGGAGGGCCTGAGATGTCCTCAGAGAGGTGGCGTCTGATACCCAACCTGACATATAGACACAGACAAACAGGCACACACAGATACAAACATCTATTCCCACCCTCATGCTCTCATATACAATTGCTCAACACTCACCCAACGTGGAGACAGACATAGAGAGACGCTGTACACACAATCACACTCCCCAAGCGTACTCTAAGCCCCGAGTCTAGGTACCCTTGCCCCTGGAGGGGGAAACTGCACCCAGACTCAGGTGGTGTAACCCTTTTCCCTGCGGTGGGGAGAAGCAGACCGCCCCGACTCCGCAGCAGCAGGGAGGCCCCATACACCAGACCCCAGTCGGACGGCCAACTCCTCCTCCTAGCCCCCCTGCTCCAGCAGGCCGCAGAGAACGGGGGTGTAGGAAGACTCCAAACCTCCCTCCACCCGCTCATATGTACTGTTGATGTATATGTGTTCTAAGGTGCATTTAAAACCCAGGAGGGCATGGAGCCACCTGCCAGAGCAGCAGGTAAGCATATAGCCCCTCCTGCTAGCCCTCAATGTCTACATGTATTTAAAATTGAGAGGTGGGCAACGACGCCAGGGGTGAGGTGTACACCCTGATGGTAGTTTGGAATCCGTGTAGCGTGCCCACCTCCAAGATCCTATATGTATGTGTAATGAGAGTGTGAGTAATGTGAATGTCTAAGTTGTGGGATAAAATTGAGGCAGAGGCAGCCAGAAGGGGACAGAGGGGGGGGATGTCTCCTCTGCACCCTGGTGACACACCCCTACCCCAAGGCCCTGCATGTGTGGGTGATTGTGGTGGAGCAGGAAGAGGGAGGCCGCTGGAGATGGGGAGGGAAGGAAGGGAGGGGCAAGTGACCCCTCCCTTGGGCCAGCTCCCCCGCTGACCCCAGTAGGCACCCCCATGCTGTGCAACCCGCCAGGGAAAGGGGGCCCAGGCCCATCCGGACCGGGGCCCAGTGCAGCAGCGCCCCCCGGCCCCACAGAGCCCGGGACAATTCACCTGACCCCACCACAGAGAAAACTGCACCCACCCCATCATCCACTCATCTTCCAGACTACACAAGACAATAGACGCCCAGGCTGAGATCTTCCTCCACCACTCCTGTATCTCCCCCTCCTGCAGAGAGAGTTCCTGAAGAGAGGAAAGCTCCTGCAAGATGTGACAACCTCCCCCACCAGTTGAAGAGCCCCCCAGGTGGCTCGATGCACCGGCGGCACCCCGCGCCAGGGCCGGGCCCCCATACACCCACCCGCCCACAACCTCGGCAACACACCAACCAGGACCCAAGCCCCTGAGGCCCGGCCAGGGCCCCAGCCCAGAGACGGAGCGCCCCCAGAACCTCACGCCCATCCCGGACCCACCCAGGGGCAGCCAGGCTACCAGGTCAGTAACCCACGTCCGTCAGCACAGACCCTCCCCTAGCCCCGCTGCACGCAGCCACGAGGAAACCGTCACCTAAGAGCCAACAGAGCCCCTAATTGGCCATGACCGCTACCCCGGGTTGAGCCCCCCAAGGAAGATGCTCCTGGGGAACCCCCCGACGCCCTAAGCCTGTCCCTACCCCCACACCAATCACAACAGTGAAGGTGGGACCAAACTATGGCCCCCCACCCCCACTAGGTGATGGAGCTGATCAAAGGAGCCCAGAGCAATTGATCTGATGTGGTGGCAGAGGCTGTATCAAGACTAATGTAATCTAATAGATAATTTCTATATTGGTTAGAATTAAGATTATTTTTATTTTTCCAGTTCATGAGGACTGTTTTCTTGGCTATGCATAGGGCAGTGAAAACCATATGGGCTATATTCTTTTCCGTAGTGACATTATCTAAGCTGCCCAACAAACATACTAAAGGAGAAGTTGGAATGTTACATTTCAGACACTTTGATAAGTCTTCACATATCTCACGCCAAAACTTCTGAACTGGTGGACAGAAACAAAGAGCGTGGATATAATTGTCCGGTGAATTGGTTTGGCAGTGTGAGCAGTTGTTGGTAGACGTAAAGCCCATCTTGAACATCCGATGACCTGTATAGTGCACTCTATGTAGTATTTTGTATTGAATTAATTGAAGACTGGGATTTCTAATTAAATGAAAGGTTTTTAAGCAAATCTGAGACCAGAAGTTTTGGTCTAAGTTAACTGATAAATCCGCTTCCCATTTTGCAATAGGAAGTGATATTGATTCATCTGTTTTAGAAAGCATTCTGTATATTTTGGATAGTAATTTGGGGGTTTTAAGAGTAAGAAATTGAACCACACTTGGTGGTGTTTGTAGTTCAACTTGACCCGGTTTAAATCTCTTTTTTACTATGGATTTAATTTGTTGATATTCTAAAAATCTTTTCTTGTTGATCCCATATTGTGTAACTAGTCTGTCAAATGAAATAAATTCTGTTCCTTCTAGTATATGTTCTAAATATTTGATTCCTTTACTACTCCAATCTGAAAAGTTTATCATATTATTGTTTTGTAATATGTCAGGGTTGTTCCAGATAGGTGTACGTTTGCATGGGATTAATGGAGACTCTGTCAACTTCAGAAACTCCCACCACGCTGTCAGAGAGGAGCTGATGTTGACGCTTTTGAAGCATTCATGTCGTTGGATGTTTGAGCTGATAAACGGTAGATCTGAAATCTCTAGATTATTGCAAAGTGCTTGTTCTACATCTAGCCAAGGTTCATCTAAGAGGGTATGTTTTTGCCATCCTGAGATAAACTGAAGCCTGTTGGCCAAGAAGTAGTGCTGAAAGTTAGGTAGTTCTAATCCTCCTTTATCCTTGGTCTTTTGTAGTGTTTTTAAGCTTATACGTGGGGGCTTATTTTTCCAAAGGAATTTGGACATATATGAATCTAGAGATCTGAACCAATCTTGCGGCAGAGATTTATTTTCTTCCAGTAGTTTTGGTGAATCTGTGCAAACTTTAATCAGCAGTTTTTGAATTCAGACCATCCGTGCAAATTTAAGGTCACCTTCTGTTTGATCGTGAGTGACAGCAGAAGGCAGAGTGGAACTGTCATGGTCTTGAGTCTGATGACTCAGTGTTTTGTGTTTCTTTATATCATCCTATGTTCTTGTTTATTCTGTTATGTCTTTTTTTTAGGTTTGCTATGTGTTTGGGTATTGTTTATGCCTGCCTGTGTTCCCTCTCTCTGTTCACGGTGTCTGCTTCTAAGTCTGTTAAGTTCAGTGTCTGGTCCCGTCCTCTGTGTCTGTTAGTTTCCTGTTTTATTCTGAAGGTCCTTGTCTCATGTGGGTGCGTTCAGTTTACGTTTCCCCTGTCTCGTCAGCTGTGGTTTCTTCCAGGTGTGTTCCCCTCCTGTTTCTCATTCCCTGATCACTCCCCTGAGTATATAAGCCCTGTGTTTTCCTGTGCTCTCTGTTGTGTTGTACTCTCATGTAACTGTGTGTTCCTTCTGCTAGCCTGCCTGCCTGCCTGCCTGCTTGCTTAATTTGTTTTTGTATTCTCAGTTTATTTAAGTTAAGCTCTGAGTCCTGCATTTTGGATCCTTTCTCCCTGCCTGCCTACACACAGCCTTGACAGAACGATGAGAGCAGAACCTGGACCTAGCGGGCTCATCCGGGGAGAGCGGTCTATAGGAATTAATGCTATTGAAGCGATCCTGGACAGGAATCCACATTTTCACCAACTCAGGGGACTTATGGGCTTAATGGATGACCCGCACAAAGCCTGGGAGGTACTTCTAGCGTGGGAGCGAGCAGTTTTTGCTCGCTCCCGGTACTCCACGCCAAGGCCGCAGCAACGAAAGCAGCAGCGGACAGAGTCCACCGCAAAGTCGCATGAGCCCTCCACGACACAGCAGCAGCAGAGCACAGAGCCTTCTCTGATGCTACAGCGATTGCTAAGGCAGGGGAACGACCCACTGCCGCTGCCACGGAATAATCCACCCGTTATGGTATGCTCCAATTATCGCTCGCCCGCCTCTTTACTGGCAGCGTTGTGGTCGGACAGTGAGAAGTCGACTACTAACCCTCCATTATCACCAGTTTCCTCTGCCATATCCGATTCCACTTCCAGGAGGATGTGGCGCCAAAGCCATCATCATTCTTCGCCACAGCCGCATTCCAGCCTCTCTCCAGAGCAGTCTGCCACTGAGTAACCTCAACTGTTTTTCTCCCACTCCTTCAAGACAAAATCATGAGAGAGACTGTGTTTTTCCTGCTCCACCTGAACCTGCATTTGCCCTCTCTAAATCTGTTACCCTGTGTCAGTTTACCCCCAGTCTGCCAAAGCTGTGACTGTCAAACCAGAGAAAATTAACCTCAGCCATAAGGATACAACAAATATTTTAGTTTCTGAGCTGCCCACTCAAGAGACTGATCAGTGTATGTCAGAACGTTTTATTTCTCAGACTGTTGACACTCATCCTAAGACATTTAGTGGCAATGTTGTTGAGACTGAGATACCATTAACTCAACCACAGGTTCCAACTCCACCACAACCGTCACTGCAGCCAGCCACTCTGGCTCTTTCTCAATCACTCACTCAGCCCTTAGCTTCAGCCCAGTCAGCAGTCCAGTTAGCTGCCCAGCACCTACGGTTTCCTCGCCATCACCTGCAGTGCTTCCGGCGACTGCTACAACTCTGCTGCCAGCAGTATCACCACCAGCTCTTTCGCCTGTGGCTTTCACACCACCGCCTGAAGCATCACCCTCCACAGCTGCCTCGCTGCCGTCTGGCTCCGCAGCTGCCTCCCCTGGTCCAGCGTCTGCATCAGCTTCAGCCTCGCCTGGTCCAGCCTCTGCCTCGCCTGGTCCAGCCTCTGCCTCGCCTGGTCCAGCCTCTGCCTCGCCTGGTCCAGCCTCTGCCTCGCCTGGTCCAGCCTCTGCCTCGCCTGGTCCAGCCTCTGCCGCCTCTGCACAGCTGTCTGAACCAGCTCGACCTGAACCACCTCGCCTTTGCTGGCTACTTTCCAGGCCTTTAGCTGGACACCATCGCCGTTGAGGGCGGCCCCCTGGCCCGCTGCCTTCCGCGCGGACGGCCTCCGGACCTGCTCTGTCGCCACCGCTGCCTTCCGCGCGGACGGCCTCCGGACCTGCTCTGTCGCCACCGCTGCCTTCCGCGCGGACGGCCTCCGGACCTGCTCTGTCGCCACCGCTGCCTTCCGCGCGGACGGCCTCCGGACCTGCTCTGTCGCCACCGCTGCCTTCCGCGCGGACGGCCTCCGGACCTGCTCTGTCGCCACCGCTGCCTTCCGCGCGGACGGCCTCCGGACCTGCTCTGTCGCCACCGCTGCCTTCCGCGCGGACGGCCTCCGGACCTGCTCTGTCGCCACCGCTGCCTTCCGCGAGGTTGGCCTCCAGACCAGTTTTTTCTCAGTCGCTGGCCTCTGGGTCGGCCACCTGAACTGCTCTGACTCCTGTGCTGTCAGCCTCCAGGTCGACCCACTGAACTTTTTTTGAAGAACTCGTGTCTGACCCAGTTTTGGTTCAGTTATGTACTGCTGGGATTTTGATTTTTTTTTTTTTTTTTTTTTTTTTTTTTTTTAATATATATTTTATTTTTTTGGACTGTTTTCCTGGACTGAACTCCTGCTCCTTGTCTTTCGTTTTGTTTCTTCGTTTAAATGTTCACATAACAAAGTAGGGAGAATTTCTGGACAATTCTCTCAGGTTTAATCATTGTATATCAGGTTAAATCCACTATGGAAGCTATTGTTCCCCACCAGCCCAAGTATCTTTGTTTTGAAGAGCTGTAGTTGCAATTTGATGAATAAATTAATACTCTTTCTTTCCCCAAATAGCTTGAGCCAGGATCACATCTATTACATTATTATTGTCATTAGCAGTTATGTGTCTTAGAGATACTTCTTGGTACAATTTGAATCATCAAACTCAGAAAAAAAGAAGAAAACAGGAACAGGAAGTAGCAACCTACATTTTGTCTGTCGTATTTCAATCTGATGCTCTCGCAGTCAGCTGCAAGACATCATGGAGATTACAACTCTCAGCATTCGACTTTGTAAGTATTGATTCCACCAATCAATCATACAGTTGTCACATACGTTTGATGGACAGAATTTCATTTGTCTCTTCAGTTTTGGTCTTCATGGTCATACAAGCTGACTGCAGTAACTTTGCTGGTGAGTTAGAAGAAATATTTACAGCATATCGTTACCAATATAAACAGGAATGTTTGGATAACAGTCCTGCAATACCAAGAATTCTTTTGAATGACAAACTGTCATAAAGTGAATTTAAAACAAGATACCTAAGTGTTTGAAGCTCTGAAACTGTTGATGATTTGCATTTATTTTTTATTTTTTTTATGTTTGACAATCTAGCAAATTTAGCACTTTTTTGTTTTGTAATAGTTATGAATTTTGAATTTTATTTCCTTCAATGAGACAAGATTTATTTGATTGCTTTCTTTCTTCACATATTTCTCTCAGGTGCAGTTTTTCCTCACATTGTTCCAAACAGACTTCAGTTCTTTGAATATGAGTCTGTCTCTGTACATTGCGAGGTAGATAACAACATCACTGAATGGAGAGTGAAGTGGAAATCCCATAAAATAAAGAACGCTTCCAAAACATCAACATCACCCTGCATAATTTATCCTACCTTTGAAAGTCACAGTGGAGAATACTGGTGTGAAACTGAAGATGGAATAAAAAGTGAGGCCCTGAACATCACTATTACTGGTATGCTGAGAGTATGTATATATGTACATTTGTAGATTTTAAAGTGTTGCCTTGTATGACTGGACTCATAGTAAACATAGTATATATTACAGGGAATGGACCATTTTGCTTATTTCAACACGTAATAGTTTTTTATTACCATGCTTACTACACCCAGCTGGTTTTGTAATCTTGGAAATTCCGACCCACCCTGTGAAGGAGGGAAATGAGGTGATTCTTAACTGTAAAAACAAGAAAACTCAGTCAGAATACATCACTGACTTCTACAAAGATGGTGTTTCTCTCGGGACCTGGAATCAAAGCAGCATGACCCTCAAAAATGTCTCCAAGTCTGATGAAGGACTCTACAAGTGCAGCATATATGGAGCTGGAGAATCACCTGAGAGCTGGTTAGCTGTTATAAAACAAAGCAAAGGTGATTCAGATATTATATATTTATCTTTCTATATCAGGGGTCAGCAACCCTGGACACTCGTGCCATAGCTGGCACACAAAGGGTTAACCGATCACACGACATGCAGTGAATTAATCTGAGAAGGTGCATTAAAAAATAAATAGCCGGGCCAGGGTGCACATCGCAAGTTAGCTCACATAGACACATTAGTTGTGCCGCTTCTTAATGGCAGTATCTCAGCTAACAACCTCAACTACCAGATTCAACTTGTAATTGGCCAAAAATAACTTGTGGTGAGAGGGACGTTGCTAACTGGCAGTTTTTCAGGCGATGCTGAAATTTCAACATTCCGACACTTCAAATGCTTCAGGGAGCTGGTCAGCACAGCATCAACACCATGGAAATACACAGATGCATCCGTAGACTCGAGACAGAATTCACAATGCATTTCTGGGACTTTCAGGTGTATGGACCAATGTTTTCTTTTCTGATCAAGTTTTAATGAGTAGCTGGATTTGGGGTAGGGATAGCTCAGTAGGTAGAGCAGTCACCCCATGATTGGAAGGTTGGGGGGTTCGAATCCACTGAACGGCTACCCTGAGGTACCCCTGAGCAAGGTACGGTCCCTACACACTGTTTTCCCGGTGTGGCTGCCCACTGCTTCACTGATTTCACTGATCGCTAATTTCCCCATGGGGATAAATAAAGTATACATTATTATTAGTATTATTATTATTATTATTGTCTCGCTTTAACTGCCTGGACACAGAGGATATCAAAACGCAGCTGATTGAACTGAAAAGCTAGACTCTGTGGGGGTCAAAGTACACACACACACACGTGTGTATGTTTTATTTTTATTTTTTTTTTAAAGTGTTACCTTGTATGACTGGACTCATAGTTGGCATCGGTTATATTACAGGGAATGGACCATTTTGGTTGTTTCAACACTTATTTTTTATTATCATAGTCAGATGCTTATTAAATAATTTAATGATGTAATTCATAAAATATATTTTCATCACACTTCCCAGCTGGTTTTGTAATCTTGGAAATCCCAACCCACCCTGTGAAGGAGGGAAATGAGGTGACCCTTAATTGTAAAAACAAGAAAATTCAGTCAGAACACATAACTGAATTCTACAAAGATGGTGTCTCTCTTGGGACCTGGGATCAAAGCAGCATGACCATCAAAAATGTCTCCAAGTCTGATGAAGGACTCTACAAGTGCAGCATTGATGGAGCTGGAGAATCACCTGAGAGCTGGTTAGCTGTTTTAAAACATCATCCAGGTGATTTAGATTTCTTTTTAATTCATCCCTATTTTGTGTCATTTGTCTTTTTTCTGTTCCACTTTAATATTTCCATGTTCTTTCCAGCACCTTACAATAAGACTGATCTTTCACATGAAGTCCCTAAAACACATCTTCTGCTGTGGACTGTTATCTGTGTTTTACTGGTGGATCTGTTGTTGGTGGTGGTGGGCCTGCTTCTTCAAAACAAATATAAAGGTACAGAAACATTTTCTACCAGAAATCAGACAGATATACATAGACCGTTCATTAATTTAATCTTGCTAATATGTCAGGTAATATTATCATGGTATTTACCAGATAATGATATTGTACTATTAAAAATGCAAGACAATGTTATGTTTTGTTTTTTTAAATGTTTTAGCTGTTGACATGTTGATTATTAGACACCATCACATTAATATTCCCTAACCACGCTACATTTTCAGTATCAGCCTGTTTTTCATCAGCACAAGGTTCACACTCATATGAAGACAACACAGGTGAGAAACTGCATCCTTGTTCAATGGACACAAAACAAACAAAATAAAATAACAAAATAAAAATAAATTAGAGTATGGATGCTCAGTCTGGGGTTATAGTCATATAAAAACTAAGATTACCCACAGAGTCATTCTCTGTAACATCAGAACAATTGCAAAGTTCCCACATGACTCCATCACAGTGAGTGATTTCCTTCCACAGTAACTTTAACAGTGCATCCTGAAAGTATTCACAGTGCTTCACTTGTGGCACATTTTGTCATGTTACACCCTTATTTCAAAATTGATTAAATAATTTAAAAAAAAATTCTCGGGCAATCTACAGAAATGTCCTTGTTGATAACCTGCACCAGAGTGCCCTAGACCAAATACTAAAAAGGAAAAGGTTTATCTTCCAACAGGACAATGACTCTAAGTACAGAGCCAAAACAATATAACAGTGGCTTTAGGACCACTCTGTGAATGTCATTTTGTCGCCTGGCCAGAGGAACTTGAACATGATTGAACATTTCTGGAGAGATCTAAAAATGGCTGTGCACAGATGCTCCATATCCAAGCTGACGGAGCTAAGTAGTTTAATGATTAGGTGCACTGGAAGCAATCTGTACCTCTGAAGAACCAGGAAACGGGCAGGGAAAATCATCACAGACCCCTCACACCCCGGACACAGACTTTTTGATCTGCTGCCCTCTGGCAGACGGTACAGAAGCCTGCAGACCAGGGCCACCCGACATAGGAAAAGTTTCTATCCCCTCGCCATCTCCCTTCTAAACAGTTGAACTGTAACACTGCTCCTACTGCCAGACTGTAACTGCACCTCATGTACATTCTGTAGTATTCATTCCACCTCATTTCAATTCTGTATTTTATGTATATCAGTTTAAATTGGTTATTTATAGTTGGTTTAAACACCTTTGTGTATGTATGTGTATGCATAGGTGTGTGTGTTTGTATGTGTATGTGTGTGTGTGTGATTTACATTGCTCTGCTTGAGAGCCACCATCTAACAGAACCAAATTCCTTGTATTTGTCTGCACATACACTTGGCCAATAAACACGATTCTGATTCAGATACAGATTAACCAGATTAACTTTGTCATATTTTAACCATGATATATACTGCGTCCATGAAATGCATGTTACATTTTCATAACACCCCCTTTTTTATTTTTAAACATTTCAGTCTTGCAAGAGGAGTACACTCAAGTGTCATATGCCAATGTACAGAAAGGTAAACTCTATGAGTGAATATTTTGTGAGGGTTTTAAGAATTAAAGTACATAAATGAAAGCATGTGAGAAAACTTTGAAAATTTTGTATTATGTTGTTAGATGGAGACAATTGAATTGTTATTGTGAGCAACAACAACTACTGCTTTGTGTGTGTATACATATTCCATAAATATATACATTTATGGAGAAAAAAAACAGATTTTTAATTTGATACATTTGTTTCCAACACAGAACTGAAAGTGCCCAGAGAACACATCCAGACTGTCATCTATTCTTCAGTGAATTGAGGCTCATGCATCCATCCATCACATCGCATGCTTATCAATTTAGGGTCACGGGGGCTGGAGCCTATTCTTGTGTCATAGACCGGGAGGCGGGGTACACCTGGACAGGTCTCCAGTCTGTCACAGAGTTAACATTTAGAGTCAGAAAACCATTCACACTCACATTGACACCTGTGGGGAATTTAGAAACACCTGTTAACCTACTGACTGACTGACTGAGGCCGATACATTTTTTTATTTGCTGAACTTTTCTTTGGTGGACTATTAAACATTGACAGTTATTATCCTGTAAATATAGCTTTCTTCTTTTCTTGTGTTTTTTTTTCTTTGTCACGACTTAATTGACTTTTGACAGTGACTGTACAAATAGCAGTGGTGAAGGCAAGTGCAGAACATAGGATGAACTAAACTGGGAAAACTAACAGAAACAGACCTGAAACAGAGATACAGGGAAATAACACAGACGAACCAGCAACGCACACAAGAAAAAGCATGAAAACACTGGGTCACCAACCCAGGACCATGAAATGTTTTTTTCTTTTAATTTTTTTTTCTTTAAAATGTCACATTTACATTCTTTTGTACGTATTTTAAAATTCATATTGTCTGCTTTTGTAATTTTTAAACTGTCAGCTTTTTATTTTTTCTGAAATCACTGTAATTTATAACACAACAATAATAAAGGAACAATAAGTAAATAAAGAACTCTCTTTTTTTTTTTTAGCCGTCCGTGTCTGGTATTGTTAGACAACACTGAAGTTACAGGGAGGTGTTTGGAGTAGACTGAAATGAAATTTGCTGAAGATTAATTCCTGTGGACCATAATTTCAGGAAATACAGAAAGTACAGAGTCAAGGACGTTCAAGTTCTTACACAAATATTTCCTCAGGCTCAAACATTTAGTTCTTCTATCTAAAACGACCATAATGAATGTATGTTTCAGTGGCAAAGAGCAGATTGTGCCTATTATTACACATACAGACATAGATTCATCACATCTGCCACCCACTGTCTCTATATTGGTCTCTGTCTTAGTCACATTGGTGGTGTCAGTTAAACCTTTCGTTACCTGCTCTGTCTGTTACCGCGTCTGAAGATGCTGTTCAAATAAACACAGATGCTGCTTCTTTTTAAACACATTCACTGTGGTTAGTAACCAACATGACAGCACACTGCTGTTTTATGTTCCCATTAACATATTAAACCATTGACATCTATTAAAAACACAGCCTCACTAATGCAGCACTGTGTATTTCCGAAAACCACACGCTCAAATTAAGTTCAACTCAAGTTAACTGAAACATGAACTGGCACTAAAACTTTCCATCTCGCTTATAATATTTCAGTTAAGTATTTATGAAGCATTTATAATTTTACCATTTAGAATGAAAATGAAACACTCACTGTTCTTCACCCTCCTTCCCCTTCCACAGATGCAGCACATGAGCTTGTGTGAGTTTCTTTCCTAACTGAACATGACCCAAGTAACAAGAATTTCAGATTTACTCAGTGTAGTTAGTCTAGTGCGTGTGATTCAATTGTGCTTCAGTAAGAAACATTGTTATGCTTGCCATGTGATACTAAGTTAGTAACATTTTATGTTGTAAACTGTTTGGATGTGCTTGTGAAAAATACATAATATAGTAACGACTGGTCCTTGCAAACCTGTTGTTGCATCCCCACATGAAAGCTAGGCGAACAGAGTGGGGGACAGTAACAGTTGGATCTGGGTTGAAATGAAAAGGACGCCAGGCAGAAGTGTTTAACACAAAATAAGTCTTTATTATAACCAACAAACCAATAACTATATAAATAATATCAACAGAAAAAGACAGCAACGCTGCTGTTAGCAATAAACCAGACAGGCCAAACCAAGAAATGGAGGCCGCGTCACTTAAGAAAAACCACTGCTTAGTTGTGAGTTACTCACAGAGAGCCACACACGGTGGGGCTGGTCACTCGCACACTGACCATCACACAGAAGAAATCCACCAGAAGCCTCTTCCACACCCACACACCCCAGCTTATATCACCTCTGGAGGGTAATTGGTGGTAAACGAGGGCAGATGAGCAGCAGGTGTGTCCTAAAGGAGAAGGCAGGGGCAGAGAGAGACAAGGGGAGGGGCAAGAAAGAAGGAGGAGGAGAGGAAGAGGACAACATCACGCCCACACACTCCCACAGCCACACAGGATGTAACACCTGTAATCTCTCAGCTGATTGCACTGCTCAGTACATCCAACTATGAGGATAAATCAGAAGTGTCTAACTCCAGCTTTTCAGTCAGATGAACCACTGGTGCACCTGACTCACACAGTCATTTATGAAATGCTCTACAAAGATTTTCCCATATCACTGCAGCTAGCCAGTAATGAGAAACTACTTACTGATAAAGTCACACAACACAGTATGCCCGTTTTTTTTTTTGTTTATTTGGTTTTTTTTAGGTATAAAACCCATTGTTGCAGGTACAGTATAAAAATGACTCCCTTAGACTGCTTTTGAGTTTCAGTTTCCTTGTTTTCCACTGTATCACTGGTTTTGTCTTCTTATGTATTCGATAATATTTGTACCTGCAACTTGAAAAATCATTACTCCCCTTATGCTCAAACCCTCTGCTGTAGCAGTAGCTTGATGTTGACCACAACTTACGAACATGAACCTGAATGCAGACAGGCACAGGCAGACTGCATAGAACAAAAAGCTAAATGTTTATTACAGCTGATGAAAAACTAAACGTCTTACACACAAGACAAGTGACTATCACAATAAAACAAGAAGCAGCAGGACAAAAAAACAGGCCTGAAACACATTAACATGACACAGAGAAAAGAGTAAACAAACACTAAGACAAGACTGACTAAACACGGGCGACACAGGAAAACCTAAACGCAGGAGACTTTACAGTATTAGGAGTTGGTGGCATGCGTGTTGGTGTTTCTGGGGTTTGTTTCCCTTTTCGGCACAGGTAGGCGGGGCGGTGTTTGACGGCATTCCGGCACACCTGCGGCGCTTCGGACGTCATCAGTGGGAGCATTTATAGAGCTGAGTGACGGACGTCTGGTGTCGGATTATTGTCGTTCCCACAAGTGGTAACAGAGCTGTTGCAAGTTTAATCTGTTGGTTCTGTGCGACTGAGCTACATGCTTTTAAGATTCATCTCCTGCTTTTTCTCTGCACCAGCCTGTCTCGCCGCCTGCTCGCCTGCCTGTTTCTTTGTGTGCTGGCCCATCTTTGGATCTGTGACAGAGACTTACCTGGCGCTGGCCTGCGATCGCTGTCATTCCTGTATTCTGGTGTTTCAAATAAGCTCTCCAACTCTCCCCGTCCGCTTCAGTTTCATTCTCGACTCTCGACGTTTATCACCTAATTCTGTTTTGTCCCTCGTTCTCAGGTAGCTCTGGTTCGCCACCAATCTTCCTGCATATCTCGGCTCCGTTTTCATCCCCTCGACTCTGTTTATTCGCACATTTACCCGGCCATTGTATATAGCCCCGTCCCCTTGTAAATATTCCCTGACCACTGTTAATAAATCTGCTTCACCGCTATTCTGTGCCCGTGTGTGTTTCTGCCACTGAATCCACCCGTTTAAATGCACCTAACATACAGTAGAGGATGGGGAACACCGAGGGGATGAAAAACTCTAAGATAACTAAGAACTGAAGGCTAAACTAAATACTCATCAGAATACATGAAGTACATATAAAACCATGAATCAACATAGAATATTCAAATAAACACTAGTAAGTTCAGAAACATAGAAACACTGGATCAAATGACCCAGGGCCAATGACTATTTATGACTCTGTGTTGCCCCCCAGTGTAATGACTTTGATACATATACACATTCAATTGCCCCCATGGGATAAAGTTATGTCGAAAAAAAACCCCACTTCTTCACTTGCTGCTACCATTGACCCACTTCAGTTTGCATACTGGACTAATCGTTCGACAGACAAATATCTCACCTGGACACTGGCAGAGGGAATTATCTTAGGATGCTGCTCGTGGACTACAGTTCAGCATTCAACACAATAATTTTACCTAAGCATTTCGCCAAGTTGAAGGATCTAGGACCCAGCTCATCTCTGTGTCAGTGGATCCTCATTTTCCTCACAGACAGACCCCAATCAGTGAGGGTGGGAAAACATGTCTCCGCCTCCATCTCACTCAGGACTGGAGTGCCTCAGTGGCTGTGTTTTAAGCCCCTTGCTGTACACTTATGACTGTGTAGCCACATCAGATACCACCTCTATTGTCAAGTTTGCTGACAACGCTTAGGACCTGTCATGGTCATGTCACATCAACATCATGGTCAAGAAAGCCCACCAGCATCTCTTCTTCTTTAGAAGACTTAGAGACTTCCATCTGCCACTGAGAGTGCTTAAGAACTTCTACTCCTGCACCATCAAGAGCATCCTGGCGGGAAGCATCTGCACCTGGTTTGGGAACAGCAGCAAGCAGGATGTAGACAGAGTATTATTTGCTCTGATCTTCCTGACCTGCTGTCTGTCTAGACCATAGGTGTCAAAATCTGGCCCGCGGGCCAAATTTGGCCCGCAGTCTAATTACATTTGCCCCGCAAAGCCATACCAAATTACTATTAGAGCTGGCCTACTGGTATTATACAGCTAATATATATATTGTTTAGTATTAAGCTTTGCTTGTTCCATATTCAGTTTTTCAGTAAAACTTGTTTGAGTCTATAAGAAAAGATTCATTCGTATATCTATTTTTTTTTTCAATAAATATTAATGTTAGCCCGCAACTTTGTTCCAGTTTTGAATTTTGGCCCACTGTGTATTTGAGTTTGACACCCCTGGTCTACACCAAGTGGCGCAAGACCAAAGCCAGTAGGATTATGATGGACCTCTCCCATGCCAACAATGGACTCTTCCTAGACCTCACTGTTGATGTCTGGGAAGCGCTTCTGCTCCCTTAAGGCCAGTACAGAGAGAATGAGGAGGAGCTTCTTCCCCAGGCTATTTGGGCCCTGAAGCAGGTGTAGGACTGGACACTCATACATCACAGCACATCACACACTCTGTTTATTTGCACATTTCTTAAAATTTCTTTCTTAAATTGTTTATTTGCACACTCTATTTTTTATATTTATAATTTACCTTTAACTCTTAGTTTAGTCTTTACTTCCTAGGTAGGTCTTAATTTATTCTTTACATATGTTAGACCTGGTTTTAACTGCAATTATTACTATTATTATTATTATTACAACAATAAGCATTTAACTACATGTTGTAGTGTGTATGATTATGTGTTTACAAATAAAATATTAATTTGACTTTGAAAAAATAAACAAACATATTTTATTTATATTTTAGTAGTAGTATGTTTAGCAGTCTTGATACTCAAGGGAATAACATTGTTTGATCAAATGCACAGTTAAAATGGTCTCCCATTTAGGAGCCCAGTTCAAGTAGAGTTCTTTGTTTCTCCTCTTGTCCGTGATGTGTGTATTTTTCAATGTTTTTCTTTCTGGCACGGCTACGCCCGCAGCCTGTCCATCTTATCTAGCTGACAAGCAGCACCTCAAACAGTAAAGCTACATCCACATGAAGATGCAGCAGTGTAGAGAGTGACAGTGCAGTGAAGGAGCCAGTGTGGTAGCAGCATGGGGTGGCCGTCTACTCTTCACAGTCATGTAATCCACATCTGCTTACCACCAAGACCACAAGCACTATAACATCATTTGCTACATCAAATTCAAATCTAAATCAGAAATATGCTAAACAACAAACATTGTAACCAGATACTATTCCTACAAATGATGTGAGAATATAGGGGACATTTTCAGAAGCATGTTCCCTGACAGTGACATAGCAAAGCAATTTACTGGTGGGGAGAGAAAAGTGGAATACCTCACTAAGTTTGGGATTGCTCCTCATTTCTCCTCCTCAATGAAAGCTAAAGCCAAGAAAGAGTCTGCATATCTACTTCTATTTGATGAAAGTCTCCAAAGGAAAATGAACAAATGTCAGATTGACATTCACATTCTCGAATGATAACAAAGTAAACCAGTGCCTGATGTCATTTTTCATCACACTGCAATGTATGGGAAAGATTGAAAGGGAGTATTCAGATATAGGCTTCCAGAATCTGATTCAGCTGTCTATGGATGGTCCAAATGGGAATTGGAAGACATTCTCATAAGCCCAGTATAAAATTAATGAACAAACAAAAATGTTGGAAGTTGTCATTTGCATATAATGCACAGTGCCTTCAGCGCAGGGTGTGCATCCACAGAATGGGAGCTTTGAAATGCTCAGTCAAGCCTTTATGGCTATTCAAGGATGTTCCAGCTGTAAGGAAGACTTCACCGAAGTCACTGGTTCCACATCTTTTCTTCTTGATTTTTGTAATCATCAATTGCTGGAAAATGTGGACGTGGCTGAGCACGCCATTCAGAGATTGCCCAATCTGAAAATGTAAATGAGAGCTGCAAAAGCTAAAACTGTAACAGAGCCAATTACAACGTCTTTCAAAATGGCTCAGATGATTCTGAAAGATGAACTCCTCCAGTCAACTTCTTTGTAATGGTAGCTGGGGAAATCACGCTATTTTTAAAGTCACACCAGACTGACAAATCCATGCTGCCATATATGTGCAGTGATCTCAAAAATGTGCCGTGTTTATTGGAGAAGTATTCTGCACATTCATGATGTGAATCTTACAAAGCAGCCATCAAGAGGATGGTACGTTTTGGTCAAAAGGGGATTTTCAAACAGCAACAACATTCATGTAGGCTGATACATTTAAATGATGCTAAACTGAAAGTAGAGAGGCAAAACTGTGCTAAGAAATATCCCCCACACCATTGCACCACCACTTCCAACACTAAGGCAGGATGGATCTGTCCTTCCAAGTTCATGCCAAGTTTTGAATCAAATCAAATCAAATCATATCAAGACTCAGACAAATTTCCAGATTTGTATTGTTCCGGTCATTTCGGTGAGCCTGTGCAAACTGTAATCAGTAGTTTCTGAATTCAGAACACATATACAAAATTTAAGATCACCTTCTGTTTGATCTTCAGCAAGTCACCTCGCTGAAATGAGTTAAAGTAGACGGCAGACTGGAACTGCGTTTAAATGTTCACAAAGAAAGTAGGGTGAACTTCTGGACAAGTTTTATCTCAGGTTAAATCCACTATGGAAGCTTTTGTTCCCCAACAGCCCAAGTATCTTTGCTTTGAAGAGCTGTAGTTGTAATTTGATGAATAAATTAATACTTTTTTCTTCCCCCAAACAGTTGCTGCTGCGAATAGCTTGTGTCAGGATCACATGGATCACATCGATTACATTACTATTGTCATAGCAGTTATGTGTCTTAGAGATACTTCTTGGTACAATTTGAATAATAGAACTCAGAAAAAAGAAACAGGAACAGGAAGTACCAACCTACATTTTGTCTGTCGTATTTCAGTCTGATGCTATCGCAGTCAGCAGCAAGACATGATGGAGATTACAACTCTCAGGATTCGACTTTGTAAGTATTGATTCCACTAATCAAGCATACAGGTGTCACATACGTTTGATGCACAGAATTTCATTTGTCTCTTCAGTTTTGGTCTTCATGGTCATACAAGCTGACTGCAGTAACTTTGCTGGTGAGTTAGAAGAAATATATACAGCATATTGTTACTAATATGAACAGGAATGTTTAGATTCTAAACAATCCTGTAATACTGAGAATAATTTTAAATGACAAAATGTGTTAAAGTGAATTTAAAACAAGATTCCTTCAAAAGTGTTTGAAGCTCTGAAACTGTTGATGATTTGCATTTAATTCAACAGATCCAGATCATGCCAGTATAAAACTTCACTAGTTGACAATCTAGCAAATTTAGCACATTTTCATTTTGTAATAGTCATTAATTTTGAATTTTCTTTTCTTCTACTAAGACGAGATAATTTATTTGATTGCTTTCTTTCTTCACATATTTCTCTCAGGTGCAGTTTTTCCTCGCATTGTTCCAAACAGACTTCAGTTCTTTGAATATGAGTCTGTCTCTGTACATTGTGAGGTAGATAACAACATCACTGAATGGAGAGTGAAGTGGAAATCCCATAAAATAAAGAACGCTTCCAAAACATCAACATCACCCTGCATAATTTATCCTACCTTTGAAAGTCACAGTGGAGAATACTGGTGTGAAACTGAAGATGGAATGAAAAGTGAGGCCCTGAACATCACTATTACTGGTATGTCGTATACATGTGTGTGTGTGTATATATATATATATATATATATATATATATATATATATATATATATATATGGAGAGAGAGAGAGAAAGTCACATTTTTATTATCATAGTTAGATGTAATGATTAAAAATAATAACTATAAAGTAATTCATAAAATATATTTTCATCACACTTCTCAGCTGGTTTTCTAATCTTGGAAACCCCGACCCAACCTGTGAAGGAGGGAAATGAGGTGATCCTTAATTGTAAAAACAAGGAAACTCAGTCAAAACACATAACTGAATTCTACAAAGATGCAGTTCCTCTCGGGACCTGGAATCAAAGCAGCATGACCATCAAAAATGTCTCCAAGTCTGATGAAGGACTCTACAAGTGCAGCATTGATGGAGCTGGAGAATCACCAGAGAGCTGGTTAGCTGTTATAAAACAACATCATCCAGGTGATTTAGATTTTTTTTAATAAATCCCCGTTTTGTGTCATTTGTCTTTTTTCTTTTCCACTTTATTTTAATATTTTCATGTTCTTTTCAGCACCTTACAATAAGACTGATGTTTCACATGAAGTCCCTAAAATATCACATGATGAACTCCCTAAAAAACACATTCTGCTGTGGACTGTCATCTGTGCTTTATTGGTGGCTCTGTTGTTGGTGGTAATAGTCCTGGTTCTACATAAGAAGCACAAAGGTACAGAAAAGTATTCTCTCAGAAACAGATTTAAAATTCATTTAATTTTGCTGTTACAGTAGCACAGGGGTGTCGAACTCCAGGCCTCGAGGGCCGGTGTCCTGCAGGTTTTAGATCTCACCCTGGGTCCACACACCAGAATCAAATGATTTGTTCATCAGCAGGCCTTTGGAGAACTTCAATACATGTTGAGGAGGTAATTTAGCCATTTGAATCTGCTGTGTTGGATCAAGCACACATCTAAAGCCTGCAGGACACCAGCTGTTAAGGCTGGAGCTCCCTACCCCTGCAGTAGCAGAGAAGCAAATCTTTTGACTCACTCTACTAGATCATACCAACCTTAACAGATTGTTTTCTTCAAATGAATTAGCTCTTGATTTTTCTTTTTATATATCATTACATAAATATTCACTCACCCTCTTCAATACACTTGACACTAAAGCAATGTATTTCAGACATGCATTTAGAAATGATGAGATTTCAATATAACAATCATTTACTATACTAACTATACTATTGTAACCATGATTTGCATTGTGTGCATAGCATGAATGTTACGGTATTTTTATTCATTTTTTTGCCAAATATGAGTCCTCCGCACATTTGTTTTTTTTTGTTGTTGTTTTTCTTTTACATTTCAGTGCAACAAGACACCACTGACCTACATCAAGTGAAATATGCTGTGGACAGAAAAGAAAGGAAGCAGAAAAGTAAATATTTTACTTAGTCATATAAGGGCTTTAAATGATTAAAACAGTATATAAATAATGTGTGAACATGAGGCATCAGGTTTTATCTTAAACTTTTTTGTTAGATGGAGACAATTCAGATCATCCAGATGATGTCCTGTATACCACTGTTAAAATTCACTCAAAGAAAAAAGGTACACACACACACACACACACACACACACACACACACACACACACACACACACACACACACACATATATATATATATATATATATATATATATATATATGTGTGTGTGTGTGTGTAGATGTAGTGTTTTCAATGAAAATGCTATATCCAGATGACCTAATCAAGTTTCTGGGATTTTTTTTTTTTTTGGGTGATCTAACATGCATCAAGAAAAAAAAGTGTTTCTTGATATATTAACAGGCACCTTTGTTTCCAACCCAGAAACAAAACTGTCCGGAGCAGACATGAATCCATGCTGTCAAGAGGGGACTGTCATCTATTCTTCAGTCAAGTGAGCCTCATACATAGTGTATTTGTTGGGCTTCTATTAAACCATGGCATGAGGTTTGCTAACACGATGTCCTGAAATTACAGGCTGGTGCTTGGAGTAATTTACTAACAGCGAATGAGAAAATGAAAAACAGAAAAATAAAAGACAAATTGATGATTGTTGTTGTTGTTTTAAGCTTTAAAGAAAAATGAAAAATAAAAAAAAGCCTCAACACTTTCTCATAAAGATAACACTTCCCTAAATGGCACATTACGTTTTTTTATGTATTTATGAAATTGATATTATGTTCCTATGCACTTTTTAAGAATAGAACTTTTCTGTATCTCTTTCTTCAGTCATTGTAATGTTAAAAAGCAACAATAATAAGGAAAACATTGACAAGAAATAAATAAATTTCTGCTTTGTTTTAAATAATACTAATACTGAAGTCACAGGGTGGTGCTTGGAGTGGACTGAAATGAACTGTCAATTTATTCCTATTGAACCCTCAAAGACCAAAATTTCAGTAAGTACGAAAAGTACAGAAACCACTTGGAGAACCAAAGATATTTTAGTTCCAGTAAATAGTGTTTTACTATCATTTCCTCAAGTTCAAACAATGTCTTTAAAAAAAATCTCTTATCAATGTATGTTTCAGTGTAAAGAGTAACTTCTGTCTATTGTTCCACATACATACAAACGTTACACCTTTGAAAATGCCTTTTTTTCAAGCACATTTACAAAGTCTGTGAGCAAGTGGGGCATCTGTCCTAGATTGAAGACCACCCACACACACCTCCTCTATATTCGTCTCCGTCTCAGTCATATTAGTGTCAGTTAAACCACTTTGTCTTACCTGCTCAGTTTGTTAACACAGCTGAAGATGCTATGCATATGACCACAGGTTCTGGCTTTTTTGAATACATTCACTGTGGTTAGCTACCAATATAACAGCACATTGCTTTTATATGTTTCCAATGACATATTAAACCACTGACATCTCTTTAGATACTATTCTTATTCGCAGGGTGTTTGTCTGAAACACACTCAAATATAGTTCAACCCACAGTAACTGACACATGAACTGACACTAGACTGTAAAATTATCTTATTATAGTTCTCTTAAGCATTTATTAACTATAGCACAACAAAGAACTAAACATGTCAGTTGTTTTTCTCAGACAGTACAGGGTGGGGGAATTACAAAGTGCACCCTTTGCTTTATGAATTACCACAACCTTTGATTTAATACTTAATTTTATGAATATTAAGGGTCACCGATGACTCAGTGGTTCCCTCTAATGAGCCACTGTGGGAAGTTATATATACGCTTTGTGCAGTGCATTATGCATGGGCCTGACAAAACACTTAAACATTTAGGTGAGGTAGCCCAGAAAGACATAAAAGCATAAGTCTGATTTTAAGTGGTATTTACAGATGCAGAAAGAAATCTAACAGCCATCATGTTACTCCAGAAATTTTGAATGGTGTTACAGGTGATTCACTTTAAGAAATGTGATATAAGACCAGGCTGTAATCAACATTCATCAAGACAAATTAGCAGTGATCAGAGAAGTTTGGGAAAAGTGTGTGGAGTCCCAGCTACACATCTATATCCCAAGTACAAACATTACTGTGGATGAGCATCTGTCCTTTCAAAAAGTATATGCCAAGTGAGCAGGATAAATTATGTTTTTTGTTTCTGTTTAAAAATGTCACATAGAATGGGCGCCGGTTCAGCTCAGTGCGTTGAGTGGACGACCACATACAATACGGCTGAGAGCAGACAGCCAAGGTTTGAGTCTCATCCGTGGCTCTTTGCCACATGTCTTTCACATTTCTTCCCCTCAGATCTGTTCTACGCTTATGATAGGAAGAGACCTCAAACTAGTATTAAATCCAGAAATTGACAGGCTCAGCACAACAGTGAGTCAAAGGAATTGTCAGTCTACAGACATTCTTGAACAATACATGTTGTATTTTGCAATGCATGGCATTCACATCACCCCACTCTTAAGGATTACACCTTTTTCTTCTTCAGTACACCACTCAGAATCTCACTTAGACTACTTTTAGTTAGCAGCTCCATTATGAGGGATCTCACAGACAGATTGATCCTATCATTGTCAGCGATTATGCACCAGCATCTCTTTGACACAGAAAAGAGTCACACCACCAGCTGGACATTTAATATGTCATTACTGAAAGATTTCATTAATTATTTCAAAAAAGAATGGAAAATGTATTCAGATAACATGACCTGTCAGGAGCATCACCATGTGTTGTATGGAAAGCAGGAGCAGTAGGAAGGCATGCCAAAATATCATCCTACTATATATAATAGAACAAGAAAGAAAGAAATTGCTACTATCAGAATTAGAGTAAAAAATCAAATGATTAGAATCTGCTGATTCTGCCTTGCCACAACACATATAAATAACAACCTGAGAAACTAAAACTAGAATTAAATTAAATAATTAACAAGAGAACACGATTTCTGATGCAAAGGTGGCATCTGGAGAACTTTGTACATGGAAATAAATCTTAGAAAATCCTTGCTAACCAGTTAAACTAAGCATAGAAAAATATTTATTCCATAAAGGATTCTACTGGGAACATTACTCATAATCCACAACAAATAAATAAATAATTTCAAGATTTTTATGAAGCTTTATACTTGTCACAGATTAATCCCTCTGATGCTCACATTGCAGAGTTTCTTAACAATATAGTTTTTAAAAAAAAAACAAAAAAAAAACAAAACCTTATTTAAACTCAATTTCTGTGTTTTTATGCTAAATATTTTTTTGTGTATTTTAAGTAATTATTTAATCTTAAAAAAATCTTGGAGACTTCACTAGAGCGAGCGCTCGTACCACCAGTGGTATACATAACACAGTTTGAGTATGATTGATTTAAAACATATTATATAAGATGGAAATTTTATTTCATTTGAAGAACTTGTATCAAAATATAGAATCAGCAAACGTATATTTCTTGAATATCAGCAACTGAAATCCATCATACAGCAAAAATTCTATCTCGGTTAACTGAATCTAGACATACCTACTTAGGTAACAAAATTTTAAAATATCTGTACCCCCAAATAGTCATTAAAATGTATAAGCTGTTGTTTGAAATTGATGAATCAATCTCCCTTTCTTTCTATCAGCCCAGATTAAAACATCTGGACACAAATATGTGTAAACACCTTCAAAATGATTAAAAGCTCAAACTTATAACTTATGCGACACAAGATTCTATACAGAACACACTACACAGGACAAAGGTTGTTCCAAATACTCCTTACACGGACATATGCATCTGTTGCAAAGACAACTCTGTTGAGAGCTATATGCATGCTATATGGTCACACGCTTGACCAACTGTTCTGGCAAAGTATATGTGAAGACCACATGGTTTAGTTGCTGTATGGAATACTTCAACTCTGCTCAGCTGTGGTGAGATAAGGTGTGACCACTTAATAGGTCCATCTCTATCCACTTCATCAACGCCTACATCTTGTTAACTTTAATATATAAAGTTTAACAGACCAGCATGATGATAAATGCATATAATATACCTTACACCTAGCCCCAACAATAAATTTGTCAAATCTATTGTCTGTTGCCTACAAAAAACAAAAACAAAAAAACAAACAACCTTGACTGGACCTGATTTTACCAGATTGCTTTTTAGATTAGATTAGATTTTTAGATTCTCTCTTAGACTCTCTTAGATTTTAGATCAGATTTGTGTTTTATTGCAACCCATCCCTTGAATATGTGACAAAAAAGGAAAAGTAAGAAAGAGGTACAGGAGGCTGGGCCTGAGGCCCACATTTCTCAATAAAATCTAAACGAAAAAAAAAAATATGGTCATAGACTAATGATAGCTGACTTACAGTAGAGGGCAGTGTAGCACTTAATTTAAAAGTGTTTGGTCTGATTTTACACATTTTATCCAGTCTCATCCACATTGTCATGATGAGCTGAGTTAACAAACCTGCATACATAGCATTGGGACGAAGTATTGTCAAGAGCAGTGCCATTAACACATATTTTAAGTATATTTTCCAAAGATTTCCTGAAAACTGAATGTTTTTTGTTGTGCATAAAAGTGATCCAATTTAGAGTCGGGTGAAAATGTTTGCTCCCTTCCTGATTTCCTACTTTTTGTATGTTTTTCACAATTCAATGTTTCAGCTCATCACACTAATTCATATTAGACAACGATAACAGTAAAAGGTAAATGATAATGATAAGTAAACACAAAATATAGGTTCTATAAACAGGTGCTTATTATCAAGGGGAAAACCTACATGGTCCTTTTTGAAACAGTGATTTCCCCCTGAACCTAATAATTGGTTGGGTTACACAGCAACAGCTGCAACCAAGCGTTTGCAATAACTGTCAGTGAGTCTTTTACAGCGCTGTGGAGGAATTTTGGAGAATTGCTGTAGTTTAGCCAGTGGCGGTCCTAGCCTGTTTGGCGCCCTGGGCGAACACTCCCCCCCCCCCCCCCCCCCCCCCCCACACACACACACACACACACACACACACACACAAAAAATATTAAGGATTGTACATTAACATTGAACTTTTGTCGGAACCATACTGAATTTCACAAGAGAAACACACACACACATATGAAGAGAGAGAGTGTGCATAATATGCAAACGGCTACCAAACAGCCATCATAATTCCTCATACAATGAGAACAGGACAAATCAACAATTGACACTGACTAATTAATATTAAAATCTGTAACATAATGTATTGTTTGGAGTTTAATCTGTTAGTGTTGCTATTTTTACCATTTCTTCTTGGAGCAACTGTAACCCACATAATTTCCTTAGGGATTAATAAAGTATTCTGATTCTTGTTTCAGGATGACCTGCCATTATCCAATGACACATCTGCTTACCTGCATCTTTTGTTCGTTTCTCCTCCTCTTCTTTTCTCTTTTTTCTAAACTGAGCACCTGATGGCTTTGAACTTCTCTTGTCCATCTTCCATTGGCTTTAATTTTGCACGCCAGTATGAACACAAATCCCCAACCCGAGGATCACCACAACATAACCTAACAGACCTACACCTTAGTTCACAGATTTACTTTGTCTAGGGTGCATTTCTGAGATTTCACACAACCCAGGATTCAAATCATGAATACATGATTGAACTTGGATTTACAACATTATGAATGAAATGTGCTGTATTTGGAAGCAGCAGGCCCCCCTCCCCTTTTGACAGGTTATGTGTGAGACTTTAAATCCTCAAACTGTAAATTATAAATTTTAAATTGTTATTGATCCCTTTACCCCTGGTCCTAAAGTATATATTTATTTTCTTACTCTTCTTATATTTATTGTTTGTTTACGTGCACTGCTGTAACTGGAGCCTCGTCGTCTCGTCTCTCTATATACTGGACTGTATGTAGCGGAGATGACAATAAAGTTTACTTTGACTTCAGCAGCGAGCAGGCGCACTGAGGGCTCGCTGCTGAAGTCCTCACCTCACTTTTCTCGTATAGAATTTCGAAAAAAAACATCGGTGCAAATTATAAGTCTGTATCATGATGTCTGGTGTTTTCGTGTTGTTGGTTTGTTTTTATTTTGTTTTATTTTGTGGGTTGGTTATTAGACGCTGCTCCAGCCAGCCAGAGAAGCCCCCGCCGCCCCGCCCTCTCCTCCCTGTGCTGCAATCAGCAGGCGCACCTCGCAAACGGAGGGCGCCCTTACTCCCAGCTAATGGGCGATAGAAAGCCGATCGGTGCCTATGCCATTCCCAATATGCGTTGGCTGCCGTCGGGGCAGCATGAGTACGAGCATTTTTTTTTTTTTTGCCGATGCCCGTGATGCCGCCCCCCATCACGATGCCGCCCCGGGTAACCGCCCGTGTCGCCCGTATCTAAAACCGCTACTGAGTTTAGCCATATTGGAGGGTGTCTGATGCAGCCTGACTCAATCCTGATTCTAGATGTTCAGCTCTCTTGTCGTCAATAAACCACGTTTAGAGAGCTCTATAGTATTCAATAAGAGGACCCTGCACGTCAATTCTCGACGCGAGGGGGGGGGGTACCCTGCGCGTCTATAAGTGAAGCAGAGGGAGCCTGACCATGCGTCACACATTTGACAAGTTAGGAGTGAGAATGGGTTGGAAAAAAACAGAGCACGATGGTAAAAGGAGATTGCTCCAGGATAGAAACAAGTGCATTATACTGTTAACACAAGCACCTGCACAGATAGCATTCTAATGCTAAGCTAACCAGGAACCCAGAGTGATGTTGAAGCTGAGTAAATGTTGACCCAAGCTCAGCACTCTGATAAACTGAGCCGTCATTTGTAGTGAAGCCGCTGCTGAACTTCAACAGGTAACAAACTGATGAGCAGTCAGGCTGCAGCCTCTGTTTCTATCTGTTTATGCTTCTACCATTGCTTTAAAGTCTCTTTGTGCTGATTTTCATCTTTGCTTTGTGCTGTTGGCTTTGTGTTCACACATAAATACTAAGAGAGAGACCACGTTTGTCCTTATCAGGATAGGGATTTCCTCAGTACCGACATTTCCTAGGATCTATCCTGGGCTACTAACACATCAGCCTTGGTGAAAAAAGCCCAACAGTGCCTCCATTTCCATTTCCTGAGGGTTCTGAGATGGAACAGGCTGCAGACTAACCCACTAGTCTCCTTCTATCCTGCCACAGTCGAGAGTGTGCTAGTGCACACCCTCACCGTGTGGTACCCTTGTTGCACAACAACCGATAAGAAGAGACTCCAGAGGGTCATCAGAACTGCAGAGAAGGTGGCAATTATAAAAGACCACCTCCATCATAACCATCATCTATTCAACATCCTGCCCTGTGGAAAAAGGTTCAGATCCATCGGGTGCAAAACCGACAGACCAAAGAACAGCTTCTACCCATGGGCTGTCAGAACCATGAATGCAGATTAGGAGGTTTTGTGTTTGCTTTTTTTTACGATAGGGCTTTGGAGCATTTGTAGCATGATGTCACTAGAGGGGATGGGCCAGGAGTTTTGGTTGAGGTGCCACATTTGCAGGCCAAACAAAAAGCTAAGAATTGAGAGCAGCAAAAGCACACGAATAACATCAGCTACGGTTCGTACTTGCTGCGTGGTCGGTTGTAATGTTAGATCGCAGGACCTGGAAGGGAATAAGCTTGAAAATGGTTTATCTTTTCATTCTTTCTCCACATAGCAACATGAGGGAGCTCATGTAGCGGATGTTACCAAAAGAAAGCGTCTAGCCTGGATAGCAACTGTAAGACCAGCTGATATTCAGTTTTCTACCATCCACAGATATCTGTTGGTGTGCTCCAGACATTTTTATTCTGCTAAGTTCTAAATATGTTCATATCACTCTTTATAGCCTATTAGTTTTATTTACAATGCGCTCTGAGGTCATAGCAATTTAGAACAAACATCCTAATGAGTGATTTTGCAGAACTATGTTTTATTTATAGAGTTGCTAATTATTTGGCATTATTGCAGGCAAACCAACCTATGAAATGGATGAAACACGAAATCCCTGCTTCAAACATACCACCATGCCAATTAGATTACTTCTTCCATGTGAGGGTGAAGAGGTGACCCTTCTGGATAAGATAGTGAAGGTTTGCTGCGTTTTGGTGAACAGTGTGGTAGTAAAACCAGGGAAATACTCATAAGTCTTGTGTTGTATATAACTTTTCAAAAGATACAGTAAATTAAGTAAGTTAGCAGTGTTAACAGTGGGTGATATTATTTAAATGCTGTCATGATTTTATGTGAACATTTTGTCATTTGTAAACTATAAATGACATGGGTTAAAACTGGTTAGGTTTAGGATGATTGTAACTGATGTGATGTTCTATAAAGTGGTTTTAATAAAATAAAGGCACAAATCTGTTTGTTTCTTTATTGAACTTTTGAACAGTGGTACTCAGTCAGTACATATTCAGTAAATGCAAATTGTTTACATGGGAACGCACTTCAAGCATAAATCTAGAACCCTATATAAAAAAATATGGGTCATTCCCACAACCCACAGCTTTACTGTGTTCCAGCAGTGTATCTAATAGCAGTGACAACTCCTCCACAGTAGCAGGTGGGATTTTTCTTTTTTGAGGACAGCTCGTTTTACCTTTCAATACAGATGGTCTGTTTATGTTTTTATCAAGAGCCGTTTTTGGGGCAGCTGAAGAGCAGAAGTCCTCTGGCTGTATCTTGGTCATATTACCAGGCAAAACCCAGTATTCAGGTTAATCTGTAACAGTCCTTGTGCCACGGATCAACACTGTTCCTTCTAATTTAAACAGAAGAGCAGCAACATGGGTGCAGGTCTCCACGACTCCGGTCATACAGGTGCAGTGGGCATCTTCAACCTTCCCTGTGATGCTCACAATGACCCATGGCTGCAATGCTGGTTCATTCAGTCTTTGAGAGTGTAGTACCATTAATTTAAATTCAAGAACTTAAATGAGCCAAGGCCGACACAAATGCGTTTTATCTACTTTCCATTCAATTTATCACAAATGTAACAAATAAAGTGTTTAGAAAGTTAGCACAGACATGTAATTTTTGCATTTTTTTGCGTATCCATCTATAGAACGCTGCATGTTATATTCTAAATCTGCCTGTTCTCTTTCAAAAACCGGCCTGCAAAAAAAATTTTAGTGACACAGGACACAAACACGGAAGCAAGATATATGATAAGGATTATTTATAATAAATATAAATAAATCATTGCAATTTCTTTAACCATAGAGAATAACTAAATCCTTCAAGACAATGTCACATCAATGCACTGAATTCACTATGGTATGCATCTAACAGAGCCTCAACATGTTCTCACTGTAATTTCCCCCTCATGAATGAATTTATGCTTGGACTATTCTGAATGTTCGGGGGGAAATCAAACGCATTTTACTTGCAGTGCTCAAGCTGACTTACCTTTGTTTGAATGACAACATACTCACAACATGGAAGCTTAAAAATATCCCATTCACCAAGGATTGGGTACAAGATTTGGCTGTGCGCCTCCAGAGATTTATAATTGCGAAACTGATTTATAATAGCGTACATTTCCAATGCACGCTATTTTTTGCAAGTACCGTCTCTTTGCATCTGGATGCAGTCTGTGTCTATATCACCCCTTTTCTTTTTAGCTGCTTTTAAGCATGTTTCTAGCAACCTTCCTTCCAAAACAGTGTGTTTGTTTTGATTCGTGGCCCAGAAATATGGTGCAGCGCTCCCACAATACATTGCGTCGTTACGTCAGTTCCAAAGGCCTATCATTGTGTTGCTGCTACTTGCTATTTTTTAATGTTGCTTTTATGTGTTTCCTTTTGCTTCCGTGCAATATTCTGTTCTTTCTGTGCAATATTTCAGCAGATGTGCAATTTCCATCCCTTAACGACCATAGCCCTTCCACCCTTGTTATTTAATATACTTTATTACAATGCCTTCTATACACTGCCACAATGCTTCCTGTAACCCTATCATCGTGTACATAGTGTACGTAGTGTGCTTATAATGCTTTTCATCTTCTTTCTTGTATATTGTTTTCTTTACTTTCACACCTTTGTGGTCTTTGTTTTGCTCAGCAGTGGTTTTCTCCTTGAACTCTCCCATGGATGCCTGGAGCATGGAGTCTTTCGTATTGTTGAATCATGACCTCTGACCTTAACTGAGACATGTTAAGCCTGCGATTCTTTAATGTTGTTCTGGGTTCTTTTGTGACCTCCTGGATGATTCGTTGATGTGTTCTGAGTAATTTTCACCACTGTTCCAAGTTTTCTTCATTTGCATACAGTGGTTCTCACTGTGGTTCACTGGAAGGCCTTTATAAACCTTTCCAAACTAAATGATATCTGTGACTTTTTTCTCAGGTGTTTCTTTAGATCATGGCATGATGTGTTGCTTTTTAAATTCTTGCCTGTGATCTAGTCTGCTTCACTTTGTCAGACAGGTGATATTTAAGTGATTCCTTGATTCAACGGGGCAGCCAGTAATCAGCCCTGAGTGTGTTTAGTGAAACTGAACTCTAAACTGAGCTTTCCACACAATGTGGTTAATCACAGTTAATTCATTATTTCATTAGGTTTATTAATTTTTTTCCCTTAATCAATGAAATCATTATTTAGAACTGCATTTTGTATTTACTCAGGTTATCTTTGTCTAATATTAAAATTTATTTGATGATCTGAAACTTCTGGTGTGATTAATATGTAAAATGCTAGGAAATCAGGAAGGAGAAAAACACTTTTTCAAATCTGTAGTTGCTGTATTATGGAAAACACTGTAGATCATACTAGATCCCTATTGAATATATCTTGATCCCTATTAGTATAAAAAAATAATAGCAGTCAAGGTATTTCACTGAAGGTCATCACATATCTTGTTTCACACAATATAGAGTATTTTCAGTGAGCAGTTTCAAAGTAATCTTGATGGTTAAACATATACTTAACCTTACTCCACCTTTTATTTGTTTGTTTCGAAAGTCTGCGGCTGTGCATCTTTAGTTCATTTCTACTTTTAGAGCAGCTTAACTTGAGAGATATTTCTAGAACAGCTTCACACATGCTAATGTGTCAAACACAGAAATAAGAGGAACAGGAAGAGAAGTTCTCAGCGACAGTGTTATGTTTATCATTTGGATCTTCAGACTCACCAGCAAGACAACATGGTACTTACAGGCATCTCCATTAGACTGGGTGAGTACTTTGCCATAATTATATTTACAAAACACAGTGCTATCTAACCACCCATCATTCCTAACTGCAAAGAATATGTTGCATTTTGCAGATCACTTTTTATCAATAAGCAGGGTTTGTGTTGTATAAACAACACGTTCTCACTCCCAACTCGTCAAATGTGTGACGCATGGTCAGGCTCCCTCTGCTTCACTTATCGACGCGCAGGGTACCCCCCTCGCGTCGAGAATTGACGTGCAGGGTCCTCCTATTGAAAACTATGCTGCTCCCTAATCGTTGTTTATTGACGACAAGAGATTTCCGCGGAAGAGCCTGTTGTTCGTATATTTATATATTTCCGATATCACATTGTAGTGACGTGTACTGAACACAATATATTATATAATGTAAACAACTACCTGAGAAACAGCAGATACAGCAGATAAATTAATTATAGGCTATTACTTTTGTATCGTTTATTGCATTTATGGAGGGAGAGGTGTATGCTGGGTAATGGCACAGCTAGCGACCGGGTGACTTTATTCACCCGCTTCGGCTGTTATCAGTCCATACAATGGGCGTTATTAGCAGACATCAGTCCCATAGATGTGGGCCATCCACCTGCTAGATTGTTCAGAAGGTTGTTATCATCCATCCAGATGGAGGATCACTGACAGGAGCGTGGAAGATTCCAGAATCCACTCTGGCTGGAATCCGGTGGATGCAGCAGTGTTACAGGTAAGACCATTTAAACGGACAGCATTTATAGAATGACTATTAAAAGTCAGCGAGTGTCAATAATGTTAATGTGGTTATGTTAGTAATACACCGAGTGCTAATATAACAGCTTTAAGATGCATTTGTAGATATTATTACGTGTTTTACCGTCTTTATGGTGCTAGCTTAAAGTTACGGTGTAAACGTTAGCTTATATTGTAGTAAAGCTGTTACTGTTTAAACGATGTTAGCACAGAAATATTAGCTTCTGTCATGACTGATGAAGTTACTAGTTAATAAAGTTTCCAGTAAAGTGATTAATCGCAGCCACAGATTGACAGTAAATATCCAGATTAGCTTCAATGCATCTGTAATAAATATGTGCAAGTTTCGGTGCTTCGTTCAAACTGTATGATACTTGTACTGACCCAGGGTCAGTGTAAAATACAATCCTAGCTGTGTGAACAAAGCCTGGCTCTTTTAATCCTGCATGACAAACCTCAGGATGCAGGTTCTTATTACTCTTTCCTGCTGGCACACCTGTCACACCTGAGAGTCAGCTAGAAACTTACAGTGACGTGGAAAATCATGCAAAGACTGCCAGACTCTGTAATACTGTAAATGATCAGTGACTCAGGTTAACAGTAAACTTTAAACAGTACCTCTGTGTCTCTGTGTGTGCTGAACATTTAGGATTGAGTCAGGCTGCATTGACTGTGGGACTTTTCTGTGTTAAAAGCAGGTTGAAGACGGCTCAGAAACATTTGAAGATTAAAATTTAGCATTATGGCT
The DNA here is from genome assembly GCF_036321145.2 of Pelmatolapia mariae. Classification (NCBI taxonomy): domain Eukaryota; kingdom Metazoa; phylum Chordata; class Actinopteri; order Cichliformes; family Cichlidae; genus Pelmatolapia; species Pelmatolapia mariae. The sequence continues at coordinate 55,869,995 of NC_086229.1, read as the reverse complement.
GGTGGTGGTTTGTAAAGCTTCTACTCAGCTGTATTTTTGTTACTAATTTATGTTTGTTGTTGTTTAACACAGATTTCAGAAGAGCGAAGATGAGCACTGTTGCTTCATCCTTAATAGTTTAACTGGATTGGAACTCAAAAAAATCCAGATTCTTCTTCCACAGAAGTTTCATTTGTCAGTGTGGGACTGCTGAGTCACCTGAAGAACTCATTTCATTCATTCTCCACGATGTTGATTTACAGAAATGTTTCACAGGAACTGATTCCTCCCAAAGGGTGAACTAGTGTGTTTCCATAGATTACCTCTGTATGAATGTACTTCTTAAATGAAGGCAAGTGTTTGTCCTTTTTTGTTCCTCAGGTACAGTACGTGATATTAAGGGCAGGCGGTCATCACTGGGGGAAGACAAGAAGCTGACGTACTTCCAAGAGGGAGCTGCAGTGAGGACACAGCCTGTCACTGAGGTCAGAGGTCAGAATCTGAAACAGCTCAGGTTTATATTCTAGGGGTTATAAAAAAAATCGAAATGTATTTATAAAGAAACCTTTAAATAATATTTCAAATAAGAGTCATAATTATGATTATTATTAGAAATATCAAACATTTAAGTGGATTTTCTGTTACACGTATTGTCTTAACTGGCAGCATGTCTTTGTCCTGTATCAGCTGGGATAGGCTTCATCCTCCCACAACCCTGAATTGGATACATGAATTGTATTGAATTGTATCCCAATTATGTAATCTGATCATTTACAAACTCAAGGTATCCAATCAAAATGTAAGTAATAATGATAAAAATGGGAAAGCAGAAATAAGTGTGACATGAATGTAAATGTGTTAGCTGACATAGAGGACAGCTACATGCAGTCTGAAAAACCTTTGTTGTCAAGTTTGCAGGTCCATCAGCACGAGACATTCTTACATAGAAGAGTCTGTTAAAGTCTCTAACTCAGTGAAGCATTATTGGTCCCGTCTGTTTGGATAAATATAGTAAGCTGATGTATGTCCATTTATTGACACATTTTCTTAAGTGCTTATCCAGTTCAGGATCACAGTGGAGCTGCAGCTGGATATGTTCAGTAAAGAAACCTTACAAAAGTTAACAATAAACCTGCATCTCTGTACGTTGTTGTCCACTGGATGAGAAAATCAAAGTGGAAGACTGTGGAACATGTTAATAAATGTTTGTGTGTTTATGCCTGTGTCTTTCACAGGAGGCGCTGAAAGGTTTCCCTAATAGTTCCTGGTGAATCAAAGCAGAACCATAAAGGTTGCTGGACTGCATGATGGCCTTACCCCTGAGCAGTCATCCTGTTAAAGGAGGAACCAGTTAGAAGCTGTTTTCAAAGTAGCTGAGCAGATTTCATCTCAAGTAAGCGATTAACTGTTTGTTCATTTGTTCTGCCACTTAAAGAGCATTTAAGGACATCTTTTGAGTGTCCAGTTCAATTTATTCTACTGGCTCTCATGATCATTTGTGATTACGGACATATTTTTCATGTTCATCCAGCTATTTAGTCAATTCTATCTATTTAGTAATATCTGTCAGCTATAAAATGTAATATAAATATAAAAATATCTAAATATCTCCTGCCCGTTATATTTTAATGATGTAAGACCAGACGTCTGTTGTCGTGTTACATAAGCATTCCTCACATATCAATGAGATGCTGTACAGTACAATCCTACTGACACAGCAGAGGGATAATAACAGCTATTTAACATCGTTACACGACACATTTGAGCTGCATGATGCAGACAAAGTGACTAAATCATCTTTTTGTGGTTTATTGTCTTCAAACCAGCAGACAAAGAAGATGTTTGGAGAAACTTCAGGCCGTGGACTGACAAGGTATTTTTTTCTTGTTATCAAAAGACATTTGGAGTGACGGCTTCTACAACTGTGCTGATGTGAAGCTTACAGCCTAAGAAATCACAGTGTTGATATTCAGCACAAAGAGAAAAGCTCACTTGTTTGAATTTATTTACAATCATAGTTTTATAAATTCTGACTGTAAACAGCTTTTACAGCTTTGATATTGTTTGACACTCGATATCAGGTATTTGATATTGATACACTGACCAGTGTCAGTTTGACTGTAACACATTCATTATTTAGATCCAACATTTCTAAGAGAAATAACTGAATGTAAAAAAAAATGGCAGCCCTCAGGCCAGGTTTAATTGATAGAGATATATGCATGCATTATGAAATTTATGTATCCCAGATCATTGTTATTCATCTAGTCCTGGCAGACCCACCTCTTCCTCCCAAGTTAATTGCAACCCAAAAGAACTAGTGGGGCTATTTACACACTCACAACCAGTGTGGGGTAAAAAGAGCCACCAAAAACCTGTCAGCCTGCACAGCTACAGATGTGCTAAAAGCTATAAGAGTTAGAAGCTCTGCTTATGGAGAAACTTTCTAAGCCTAACAGGGGACAGGCACTCCTGCCCAAATAACATGATATAACCCCACATACAGCCCAGCCATAAAGTGAACCCAGTCATTTAGTTAAAGACAGCATGGGACCAAATGCATGTAACCAGCCTGCACCAACCTGACATTTCTTCCTCCTGAATTAAATGAATGAATGGATGAAAGTTAAATGACTATAAACCTAAAGCCACTAGTTCCCACACTGGAGTTCCTTGACACTGTGTTAACTGTACTGTAACAGGCTAAGCTACCTGAGAGACTGCATTGAACGATTGTTTCTATCTTAATAGTTTCAGCTCATATGTTCTGCTTTTTCCTTTCAGTAGATCAAAGCAGCTCGTGCTCTGTCTGCTTCCATTTTGATGGCAAGAAGAAGAAGAAGACTTCAGCGAAGTGGCGTTCATGGTCTCAGTGGACAGTCATGGTCACATACTGCATGTGGTTTTAAAAGCAACATGTCTGTTCACCACAACAATCGAGATGTGTAATATCAGTGCAGCTACAGTTTGTTCTTGAACATCAGTTCTGTTTTCTACTTTGACCACTTAGACCAAAAAAGTGTTGTTTTCAGATCACCTGCTCATTTTTTATTACAATTAGTTTCACATAAATGTTAGTGTTTCCTTTATGGTCTTTTAATGCTTACACTACACTGTACACGTCTACATTAGAGACATTTCTGTTACCTATTTATGAGACTGGGCTGTTTGACTCCAATTTGGAAATGGATGCAAAATCACACGGATCGTGCTATTGTTTTTTTTTTTTTAATATGATTCAATTCAATTCAATAAAACTTTATTGATCCTGAAGGTTGACCCCGAGGGAAATTCGGGTTAAGGCCAACACAGGACGTGTCTGACTAAGCAAAGATTAATCTGATCCCATTTCTACCTGTCTCTACTGTTTCAACTGTAACTGTCAGGATATATATTTATTCCAGCTCTCACAGGGCAAAGGAATGACTCAGACTTGTCAAATGTTCTTTGACTTGATAAACAATTTGAAGTTCACAATTTTCTTACAAATAAAACTATAATGACAAACATGAACAGCTGTGCTTATTTCTGAGACATGATTTTTTTTGAATGTGTTCACATTTAGACAGTGTGCATCTGTATGCTGAAATTGTAATGGTGAACCTGAGGTGATGGTCAACAGAAGGCAAATATATATAAATATAAAACAATACTGAAGTAATGTCTTTACCCTGTGCAGCGTGTGGACGCTGTAGTAAACGTGCACCGCTAGCTCACGTGACTGACTGTCTCCATGGTTATATCGTATATTAGCTATGCAAACAGCTTCCAAAGATACCGCCATAGCTCTCTGCAGCTGTAACACTTTCATGCTTTACAAATCATTTCACGTTTTTGATAGTTATGAAGACAGAATATGTTTTTAAAGTCATGCTAGGCGGTTGCTATGGTGGTTGCTGTGGACTAGGGTGGACCGCGCGTCCGATTCCTGTTATTAGCTGTCCGCCGTAGGAAGGCTGCGTTCCGTTTAGAAGTAGCGGCAGTCTGCCGTAACTCGAACTCAAACCCCGCTTTGTTCTTTAATAAAAAGCCATTTTATAGCTGTTCATGACATGCACACACACATAAAGCACTTTGCAACTCATGGTGAATGCAACAAGGATAGAAAAATGAAGCAACCAGAGATTTAATGATGAAGACTCTGGGTTCTGTAGTTCACGTTTTACAGTCCTGAATGACTCACTGCACATCCAAATAATTTATTGAAGAGGAGTTTAGAATGCACTTTACATTTAGACTGTTGCTGTTTAATTTTTTACATTGTTACTGTGTTATGTCATGATAAGGTTTACCTGCTGGGGGTTTGATGGATCAGCTGGACAATACAGTCAAAGACAGACTTCATCCATCATATGCAAGAATCCTAGTTGGACTTTTGTTTTCACTCATATTTTTTAACCAAATATTGAAAACAACTCTGACAGACTGGATACCTGGTCAGGGTGTACATTACCTTTCACTCAAGCATCCCGGGACAGAGCCCTGCCCCACCATGAGCCTGGGTGGATACGTGGTTATAATATAAAATGGCTGATACGGAATATGAATATTTCATGAAAATCAAATTATAATATGAATTCCTAGGTGTTTGTTATATCCAGCAAGAGATTGATTACATATGTCTGAATTGCTAACCCTAACCCTAGCTCAACAGACCACAATGCCCTGGACTGTCACTATTATTACATGCTGTGAACATAAGTAGCTTTGATCACAGTTTATGTTGTAAAAGAGAAGGAATATTGAAAAAAAGATCTACATTGTGATATTATTTCTTCCAAACTGACCAGAAACATGTTTATCATACTCTCACAGCACAGGATCAGACTCACTGTGCATGACGGCTCAGGCCAATAATGTTTGTTAGATTGTCAGTTGTTTAGTGTGCTTCTGTACAGTTAGGGTCACCATCTCTATTTCAGTATAATTAATATGCAGAAAACACTAAAAGTTGATTGCCTTCCAATATTCTAGCATAATTAAAAAACTTTGACTTTGTAAGTACATATTGTTACAGTCCTAATGCCAATATGATTCTTCATAACTCCTGCTTTGAAATACTGAGCTTTAAAATTGACTTGATGAAAGATAATTTACAGTGGCAGTCTGTCAGGATAATTCTGATTATAAGATCACTGTATTAATCTGAATCCTTCTGAAATGTGCTGTGAATGAATGCTGATGCAACTCACTGTGGGAAAGCTGTTAATAAAATGAATCTGTGACACATGCAACACATTCACAGAGGAAGAGGACACAAAGGGAGGACACGCAGAGGCTGTGTTAAAGTCAGAAATCCAAATCTTTAGTCAAAAACAGGCGTCGGTTACAAACAGGAAGACAAGCAGTCCATCAAACAGTCTACAGGGTCAAACATACAGAGAATTCAAACAGCAGTAAAAAATAACTGGACACTGAAAAACTTAAAGCAATGTGTGATGCAATAAAAGGAAGCAGCACAGTATATTCACTGAATTACAAAATTACAAAAGAGAAAAACGACGATTTCTAAGGTTTGTTTTCTAAATGCAGGTAGAGTGTGGCTGGTAAAGATGGAAACATACAGAATGTAAACTGTGTGAGTTTGGTGAACTTTCTTAGTAACAAATGAGGTAAAAAAAAAAACAACCCAAAACAGACAAAACACAGAAAGAGGCTCTCAGTATTCATGAATAATTAGAAAGCATCTAAACATTCTGGTCGTGGATTTTTACAGTCTTAGTTCCGCTCGCTGTCATCATTATAATCATCATGATCAATGGCGAGGTCCTGAGGTGGGCGGGGCTGTCTCTGGTGATGTCACCATGAAGGAACAGCATCTGGCACGTGTTGGTGAAACATCCCAGTACTGGTGTAGTTTCCTCTCCAGGTGGTTGACATTTGACACTTCAACATTAAGGGGAAGAAGAAGAAACAGTGTTAGGTCAGGTGACCACATAGTTTCTAAAAAAACTGACAGGAAGTAACCAGGCCGTTAGAAATGGATATCATGTGTTTATAGTTACTGTAGTTAGATAGCTCTACTTACCAAAAGCAAAGCTGCTGAATGTTGCAGGAACATGCTCATGTGTGGTGGTCATTCAGTGCTGCTCCGGCAGGTTAGACAGTCCAATAGTGATATCCTGCCCATCTGAGAGTTTGAAAACACACATGCAAAAATTTAATTGTATTACAGTCAAAGTTGGATGTTCGTTTTTGTCCTTTAAAAATGTTTGTGTATTTGAAAGCACTAACATTTAGGGATGACTCGGATCGTCTCTCTCTAAGAGTATCTCCTTTAAAGGGGAGACAAGTGTGTCCACTGATCCACGTCACTTTACCTGGATGATGACTCCTCTCTCCCTCACCCAGAAACACTCCTAAAATAACCAAGCAAATAAATAATACCGAAGATTTACTCACATTACAAAAACATCAAAAACATCTCCCTTTGATTCCATTCCTGCTAAACATCAGGCAACAAATGTCCCAGTAAATCACAGTAAAATGTAAAGCACATATTTTCTCTGCTTTGTCTAACCTCTGCAGAGCCTCTGTCAAGAAAAACATATCTGTAAGCATAAAACAAATATACATTTCATAACACGTCACTGGACAAACCTCGGTCAGTTGATTTCCTCTGTGCAGTGCAGACGAGCATCAGTCAGCAAGTCAAGGTGGTGAGATGGACTGGTGCCCTTGGTGACTCTGCTAGTTCTTCTGAGGAAACACCACCGTCTCTCCGCACCGTCTCCATCTGTGAGCACAAACTGCCGCTCTGCTCTGTCAGCATGTAGGAAATCACATATCACACACACAAGGGTGAAGAAACATTAGAGCTCAACTTTGGATACTTTAGATCTAAACAGATCAAACTAGCTCTTAGTCTCAGCAATCAGACAAACAATGATACCATACTGATTCTGTATGAATACAATATGGTATTTTCAATACAGGTGTCAAATTAATGTATTAAAACTAATACAGATATATGTATATATATTTTTGATAAATTAGTTTGCTAAATTAGAATATATATTTTTTTAATTTTTGATTTAACAATTGCAACTGAAAGAAATTAAATATTGAACAAATATATTGTCACATTCTTCATTCTCAAATACAAATTTCACAAAGTAAATTTTTGATTAACAGAAAAAATATGAATTACAAAAAATAATTGTATATTATTAAAATATTATGCAACCGTGACCAAAGTCAGAATCATCATTACAGTACTGTGGACTTACTGCTTGGCTCACAGTGATAAACTTCAGGGGAGATCATGATGACAGAAAACTGTAAACAACACTCTGAAGTCTGAAGCTTCTTTTCTTGTTTCTGTGACCTCAGCACACTGACAGACTTGAAGTTGCTACAGATTTTAAAAAGTGATAATTATAGGGAAGAAACTTCTCTTTTTCATCCGTTTAATCAAACATTTGATGCCTCAGCTGTCTCAGTCCTATAGCATTCTGCAACTACAACTAACCTGAGGAGGCTTGGATTTGGCTGCAGGTGCCCTTGTACATCCTTCTCAGCAGCACACATGTGGGTACCATTTAATCACACTTCTTCCTGAGCTTTGCTTCATCACAAGACTAAAGGTGGCATCCCGTGTCACAGTCTTATCATCATCCAATTGGAGAAGAAACATTTACAGGCCTCCTGGTTTTGTTTTCTAATCCTGCAAACAGACTGAGGACAACAAATCCCAGAGAACACGAGATACACAACATCCAACATTCAGACTCAACAGCCTCCATAAATGAAGAGCACCAGGTTGGTTCAGTTATAGTAGATATAAGCATACTTCACATTACTGTGTATGAATAATAATCAAGAGACAAACTTTGAAGATGCAGAGCATGATGTCCCATCATCAGACTGTAAACAAATATCCACCAGGCTTCTTTGTTGGCAGAGGTGATGATTCTCCCATCAGGGATCAGTAGCGTGTGTTAACCTGTGGTATAAGCAGCAGTCACTGAAATATTACCGTTTCAGATAAGAAATCTAGCACATAAAAGTCAAGATGGGAGGGATCTCTACAAACTGACTTACCTCTGCGAGTGTGAGGCTGTTCCTCCAGCTTCAACAAAAATCTGACTCTCCAGTCACAGACAAACAAAAAAACACCAGCTGGGAGATAGAAAACACTGCCTGGGTCTTGCTGGATGTTGCTGGTCAGAGTCTCACATTAGCAGAGTGCTGCTTGGTCCCACTGACCCATGTGGACAGCGACTGTGGCGAACTGTTCTGGAAAATGGAAAAGAGAATTAAAATGACAAAAAGCCAAACAGGATTTCCACAAAGACTCTCTTAGAATCAGCAATCAAAAAATATTGGTTCATATTACAATTAAATATGAACAAGTTCTTTAACTGTAAGCAGTTAAAATCTGATTTGATTTACATCCTTCACAGAGCACATTTGTCCAGGCTGTCAGGTAAACATAGAATTAATCCCAGGTAACATGACTCACAGTAGAGATTCAGTAAGAAAGATTGCCAGCTCTAATATTATTACCACACCAACAGCTCAGATTTCTAGAACTATTTAAATAAATGTCAGTCTATCCATTCATTTTCTTCTGAATATTCAATTCAGGTTCACAGTGGGAGGGTGGGGGGTGTCGTGGAATTTTGTAAATAAAGTCTGCAACACAGAAAGAGCTGTGATCAAGCTATTTATTACTGCGCGCAGGAGAGCCAACACACATCAAACATCGCAGTTCAGTCATGTCAGCTCTGCCACAGAAATCGTGCTCCTACTCCTTTATGAATTCCAAGGAAGAGGGAGGAAGTTACAAACTGATCGTACCACACTTCACGCGCCTCGCTATGAAACCTAACGGATCAATGGTTATGCTGTTTTGTGCCCTTGGCCTTATCAGCACCTGTAAAGGGAGTTGTTTTCTCAAACTGCTGACGCTGAAGTAAGTTCATCTAGTGTTAGAAACTTTCACTGAACAGTCTATAACAGTGTCACAACTAAGCATATGCATAAGCACTTAAATACTTTAAATGAGAATAACAGAAAATTTCTATTACAGGAGCTAGAGCCTGTCCCAGTAGTCACAGGTAGAGCACACCTGGACAGGTACCAGTCTGTCAGAGGACTAACAGAGAGACAGACATCAGAGTAACAAATCTATTTAAAATTAATGTAAGCTTGCTACAGCTGTATGTATGAACATGTGTTTCTGTGCTCTCAGTCCACCTCTCAGGAACCTGCAGTTCATTTTAAGTCTACTTTAAACAGACCTCACAAAAGTCTGATGTGCCTGGATCAATAGTCTGATTTAAGTACGATACCTTTGGCCAGGGATTAATCTGGTACATCGCTTCACTGCAGTCTTACATATTATCCCCACACCTGAATAAAAATATTGATATTTACAAATAACAGATTCAGCTGATGCAGCCTGACTCAATCCTAAATGTTCAGCACACACAGAGACACAGAGGGACTGTTTAAAGTTTACTGTTAACCTGAGTCACTGATCATTTACAGTATTACAGAGTCTGGCAGTCTTTGCATGATTTTCCACGTCACTGTAAGTTTCTAGCTGACTCTCAGGTGTGACAGGTGTGCCAGCAGGAAAGAGTAATAAGAACCTGCATCCTGAGGTTTGTCATGCAGGATTAAAAGAGCCAGGCTTTGTTCACACAGCTAGGATTGTATTTTACACTGACCCTGGGTCAGTACAAGTATCATACAGTTTGAACGAAGCACTGAAACTTGCACATATTTATTACAGATGCATTGAAGCTAATCTGGATATTTACTGTCAATCTGTGGCTGCGATTAATCACTTTACTGGAAACTTTATTAACTAGTAACTTCATCAGTCATGACAGAAGCTAATATTTCTGTGCTAACATCGTTTAAACAGTAACAGCTTTACTACAATATAAGCTAACGTTTACACCGTAACTTTAAGCTAGCACCATAAAGACGGTAAAACACGTAATAATATCTACAAATGCATCTTAAAGCTGTTATATTAGCACTCGCTGTATTACTAACATAACCACATTAACATTATTGACACTCGCTGACTTTTAATAGTCATTCTATAAATGCTGTCCGTTTAAATGGTCTTACCTGTAACACTGCTGTATCCACCGGATTCCAGCCAGAGTGGATTCTGGAATCTTCCACGCTCCTGTCAGTGATCCTCCATCTGGATGGATGATAACAACCTTCTGAACAATCTAGCAGGTGGATGGCCCACATCTATGGGACTGATGTCTGCTAATAACGCCCATTGTATGGACTGATAACAGCCGAAGCGGGTGAATAAAGTCACCCGGTCGCTAGCTGTGCCATTACCCAGCATACACCTCTCCCTCCATAAATGCAATAAACGATACAAAAGTAATGGCCTATAATTAATTTATCTGCTGTTTCTGCTGTTTCTCAGGTAGTTGTTCACATTATATAATATATTGTGTTCAGTACACGTCACTACAATGTGATTTCGGAAATGTATAAATATACGAACAACAGGCTCTTCCGCGGAAATCTCTTTTCGTCAATAAACAACGATTAGGGAGCAGCATAGTTTTCAATAGGAGGACCCTGCACGTCAATTCTCGACGCCAGGGGGGTACCCTGCGCGTCGATAAGTGAAGCAGAGGGAGCCTGACCATGCGTCACACATTTGACGAGTTGGGAGTGAGAACGTGTTGGTATAAAATAAGTCTTAATTGTTTATCTGTTGGCTTGTGTTATCTCACCAGTGATGAATGTGTTGATTCTGCTGGTTGCACACACTCAGCAGAGTTCATTTGGTCATTTGGAGTATGGTAAGATGCAAATGAGAAAATTTGTTAAACAGGAAATCATGACAAAAGGCTAATGTGTTTCCTTGTCCATGTCCCTCAGGTGTAGCCTTTCCTCGTATTTCTCCAAATAGACTGCAGTTTTTTGAATATGAATCTATCACTTTAAATTGTGAGTCTGATGGCTCATCTGTGTGGAAAGTGATGAGGGACATCCAAGAAACAGTTCCAACAAACATTTCTAACTGGGTAACATCAGCTGGGTCAAGCACCATTAACCCTGCATTTTCATCAGACGGTGGGGGATACTGGTGTGAAGATGAAGGAGAACTAAAAAGCAGCATTATCAACATTAGTGTGACCGGTACAGAGAAAAAAAAAATATTGTCATGTGCAATCCCATTATACACTGAAAAATAATCAAAATAATAAAGTTTTGTAGCCATTTGAAATGATATTTACTTTCAGGGCTAATTCACGAGCTTTGTAAGTGCCTTACAATGTTCAGTCACATTCAAAGAGGGAGAGAACATTTATTTACAAAAACATTTTCAAGCTGACAGCTATACAATATTTAGCAACTCATAGATAAAATAATGCTGATAACTAATATCACTAGTGTCACTAATGATTCTCTATTAATATCAGTTTTGTTAGTAGTGTTTTTTTTTATTTAATCTGACATTTGATGTAATTTCTTCAGCTGGTTCTGTGATCTTAGAGAGTCCTGCTCTGCCTGTGATGGAGGGAGACAGTGTGACTCTGCACTGTACAAAGAAGAAAAGTTCAGCTGAACTTGTGGCTGAATTCTGGACTTTTATTCAAAACCGGCTATAAATGATACACTACCATCCCCAATGTTTCAAAATCTGATGAAGGACTTTATAGCTGTAATATCTCTGGAGTCAGAGGATCACCACAGAGCTGGCTGGCTATCCAAAAACATGTGTTTGGTTAAACTCTTAATAATGCAATAATTTGAAGTACTGTTCAGCAGAGGCGGAGCCAAACATTTGAAACACCCGGGGCTTAGCCCTAACGGGTAGTATGCATGGGGGATTCTTTTTGGGGGGGGGAGGGGGCTAGAAATGACTGAAAGATTAATTGGCTCTGTTTTGAGTTTTGTTCAAAAAAGAATGACTTCATATAGGGAAAAATATATATCACATATGCAGGACACCTTAAACTAGTTTTTTAATTAAGCAGCAAGGCAGAACAAAGTCGGGGCTGTATCAAGACACGAGGACTAAACCCCAATTCAACCAGACCCAGAACTGATCCAGAATTAAAACAAGACTACAACAGTTCAAAATCAGGACTACTTAGGACTTTACCAAGACAGAACCAGAATCAGAACTAGATGATAGTAGCACTAAAATCATCATAGACCTGCACTACACTTATTTTTTAATTCTACCAAAGTCCACTATTTAGATTGAGAAAAGTTTATATAATTATTTAGCCTTGTTGTGCAAACAAGCCTGCATAACTTATTAAATATATAACTTGAAAAATAACAAACCTAAAAAGAAACACTAGGTACGAGATACATGAGTACCTATGATACGGTGATACTTTTGGTAAACAACCATTTGACTAACATGTGTGTCTCACCTGCTCTTGTTCCATCTCTGTTCTGTCCTCATTCTCCCTCTTTGTGCTGACAATCATCAAATATAAAGTTGAAACCAGATATTTACATACTCTTCAGATAAAAACACAAACACTTTTTTAATTGTAACATCAAATCAGACTAAATGTTTATTTTTTTTTTAGATTGATAAATATAAAAAACATATTTGTTAACTTTAAGAGTAAAGAGAAAAACTATCTGTATTTCTTAATTGTAAATGGCACCAAATTGTATTCAAACTTGAGCCACACTTATGGAGCTCCACAATTCTTTTCCTGGTGTTTTGGTTGACATCTCTTGATTTTCCCATTTTAAAGAAACAGGCTCTGTGTTTTGCCTTATATGCATCCACAGGTGTGCCACCAATTTACTCACATGGACTCTACGAACCTATCAGAAGCTTCTTCAGCTCAGAATGGAATCGTCTGGAGTTTTTTTATTAATTAACAATAAACTTAGTGTATATGTACTCCTAAATTTGATGAAAGTGATAAAAAATAGACAGCTCTGTCTCTCTTTATCCTGACATTTAACTAATTCAAAAGATATTTCAATATTTATTTATCCAAAACAAAACAAGTTTACTCTAAATTGATGTTGTACAGTAAAAAAATGTTCTTGTTTTCCATAAAGTGTATGTAAATATCTGGTTTCAACTGTGAATATACTGCTGTGTATTGAAGTTCCTCTTGTTTTGCATAGAAATATACTGAACAACATACAAAGCATAATATATAAAATAACATCTACCAGAGTTTTTTCTTTGAAAGAAGCTCCTTATGTCCATTCTTGTATATCAGTACATTACTGAAACCGATTTATTTAGCCGTGAAGGGTAACAACTGAAAATATGAAATAAACACACATGTAAGCTAAGACTCTCTAAAGAAACAGCATTGTTGTTGTTCGGCTTTTCATTTCGCCATTTGTTGATTCACTTGAAGAGCAAGTAACGTAATATGGGTCAAGTGATCAGTTTGATATCAATCTTTTGTGAAACACCGTCATATTTACATTATTTGTACAGTATGAATGATTTGCTTTGGTACCTGGTCAAACTTCAATTCTCCTCTGTCTGCCTGGCTCCGTTTCTCGAACAGCGCACTCGCAGGCAGCAGCTCCACAGTGGAAAAACAGCAGCTTTCATGTCATTTAATTCTTTATCTGTTAGTTAATTACTTTGATATATTATAAGGGTGGGCAGTCTTTATCAATGGGAAAAAACTTGTGAAAATACAGTTTACTATTCAAAATCTATGCACCCCTTCACATTTTCTAAAACTGGGGCCAGATTTGAATCTTCACTAGGCCGATTCAATCCCCCGGACCTTATGTTTCATGCGCCTGACTTACACTGTATAGTCCAGATATCATCCAGAATAAGTAAGAGTTTGTCATCCCAATGTATTAATTACTACTCTATTGTCAGAAGTTATTTGTGAAACATGCACAAACAACATTTAGATCTAAAGTTTAACAATGAGGAAAAACATTGCAAAACAAAACAGTAATACAACGTAACAATCATAAGGCTTGCTAGGATATTTGAATCCTGTATAAACAATTTTATACTGAAACTACCTTCATAATTCGGGGTTCAGATTTACACATGTGCATTCAGGAAAATGCACTGATTATGTGGAATCCTGATTTATTTTATACTTTTTTTTTCAGTGTCTAAAAAAGAAAATCAACCACCCCAAAGTCCTTCTTCTTATCCGTCCCCACTGTGGATTATCATCTGTGTTTACCTGGTTGCTCTACCACTATTAATGATGGGACTACATCACTGTACAAGAGATATAGGTAAAATATATACAACTAAAAAAACAAGGGCGAAAGGACTTTAACCAATGCAAGTAAGAATTTGTTGTGGAGCTATTGTATACTTTGTGAAATATAGGCGACTCTATTCAACAGTAATTGACAACAGTATCGAGTCAAATTCACATATGACTTACTTACATTGGTGTGTAATTGTGTTGATTAATAGTAGGTGGTAGGCTGTAATTTTAGACAAAATTCAACACATTCATAACTACATAAAAGTAATATTGTAATTGTTAATACCAACATGTCTTTAGATAACATTGGAGTCTTTTTTTTCAACAGCAAAGGATGACCTTCAGACTGTAGCTGTTTACTCAGCCATGAGCAATGGTAAGACTTGACAGTAAGCTTTTAAACTTGTCAATATTTAAAATATTATGTCTTCAAAACCTGTGTAATTTTCTGACTTGTTTCTCAGATCAGAACCTGACTCATATCAAAGGCAGTTTCAGACCTCCAGTGTTTCAGTCCTTTAAAACCAAGTGGAATTAATTTTGTCAAAGAGAGAGACTCTGAATGTCAAAGGACCAACTGAAGCCAACTGAAAATCAAGTAACCTGTGTTTTTTTATCACTGAGTGTATAAAAACCCATCTACAGAATAAAGCTGGAATTCAAACATAGCTGGTTGTATCATATCTTAAGGAATAAAATCTCCATATTTTTGACATGACACTCTTTTTTTTTTGTATTTTAACATACTTGTACTTCACATAGAAAACGGTTTATCAGCTTTGCTAATCCTTTATACATTATTATGTTGATATTTCTCCCAACATATTGGTATATATTTTTTTCCAGTATATAGTGTTGGCAATGTCATTACAAAAAATATCTATATAAATAACAATGGAATATGAAGAAAGTACTTTAAAAATATGCTTTGGGTTTCCTGTCATCATTGAGGGTCTTTTTTTAAAAGATTTTGATAATATAACAGTGAAACCACATTAACCACAAGTCAGAAAAGAGTAAACTGCAACTGTTACAGTTTTTTAAATAGACTTGCTATAGTCTACAGCTTAGCAACACACAAGCACCATTTGCAAGCAAAACTATTTTCCAACTTAATGTTATAGTTTCTTAGCTACAGAAATTCAGAAGAAAAAAAAACCTGTTCAAAGGCACCTAAAATAAGGATAAATAAAGTGACAACCTACAGTCTTGGAGAGTCAACCTGTCGTGAACTCCACCAAAACTGCACTTTTTAAATCATCCCTTTGGGTTGCAGTGTTGATACTTGTCTTTTAATCAGTGGTATTGCATTATGTTTTAGACTTAATCTTACTCTCTTTCACAACCTGGTTCAAAATCCTGTGACTCACAAAGAACATAGTCTTACATTGAGAGAAAGTATTTTAATTAAAGTAAGAAATGAAACAATCAAGTGTGAATCTCAGAATACATATAAAATATTGGAAATGAGTGAGCATGTGCATGTGAAACAAAAAACAAACAAACAAAAAACACACACACATCCATCTCTTTCACTTATCCAATTCAGGGTCATGAGGGGTGCACTGGAGCCTATCCTAGCTGCCAAAGGTATGCTGAGCTATGGACAGGCTGCAGAGGTAGCCGTGCCATTCCAGGGCTTGGTTTTAGCATGGGGTGTGTAGCCAGGACTCTTACTGGATACCGGGTCACATTAAACCTTCGACTTCCACTCTAAAGGCGTGCAAAATTAAAGAACTAATTGTCACAGTGGCCTAAATCAGTTTTTTCCATGCCATGTATTCTTTAAGATAAGATAAGATAA
Organism: Pelmatolapia mariae; assembly: GCF_036321145.2. NCBI lineage: Eukaryota > Metazoa > Chordata > Actinopteri > Cichliformes > Cichlidae > Pelmatolapia > Pelmatolapia mariae. The sequence goes on along the minus strand of NC_086229.1, from coordinate 55,854,026 downwards.
GATAAGATAAGATAAGATAAGATGAGATAAGATAAGATAAGATGAGATAAGATAAGATAACCTTTATTAGTCCCACACGTGGGAAATTTGTTTTGTCACAGCAGGAAGTGGACAGTGCAAAAGTTATGAAGGACAATTAGAATAAAATAAAATAAGAATAAATACAGTACACAACTGTACAGAATAGAATAAAAATAGAATACTATATACAGTAGAATAAAATAGAATAAAATATACAATAGGATAAAAATAGAATACAAATGCTATATACAACAGAGTGAAAAATACAACGGTGCCAGAAAGATTATTGCACATTTGTGTTATTGTGTTATTATTTAGAGTAAAACTGTAAGTTCGTCATCTTAGAAAATATGACCTTCACTTAAAGCCTGTTCTTGAGATGAGTAAATACAGTAAGTGATGACATGTAAAGGACAATATAAACTCCAGCTGTGGTTGTTTAGAGACTGAGGTTACAGTGAGCGTGACTCTAACTCTGCACAGGAAGAGGAAGCTCTCAAATACTTCAGCTGTATTTCAGCCTGATGCTCAGTCAACTGGACAACATGGCAGTCACAACTCTGTGCTTTAGGATGAGTAAGTGTCTAGTCTCAGGTTTCTGTATGAATTTATATGACCAGTAGATAATTTTTGAGGAAAAACATCAAGGTTTTTTTTTCTTTGTTTACGCAGTGATGGTTGAATTTATTCTGCTGGGAACACAAGTTCAGAAAAGCTGTACTTGGTATCAGGGTGAGTTTGTTTATTTTTTTATTTATTAATTTATTTAAAACTCATTCATTCTTTTTGTATAAACAATGTAAAGAGCTAGCCAAAACATGTTCTGTATGTGCTACAATATCATTCAGGATCCTCCATTTTTACTTTTTTCATTAAAACATCTCATTATTATTTTAAGGTAAAGTGATTTGTTAATTTTGGATTACTAAATATTACCAGAAGGCATTTTAGTTTAAAAAACACATTTACACAGTTTCAGTTTTAACAGTCGGCTGTGTAACTAATATATTCTTAATTTCAGATGCAGCTGTCCCTCGTGTTACTCCAAACAGGCTGCAGCACTTTGAATATGAATCTGTGTCTTTGCACTGTGATGCTTCCACTCAGCTGAGAGGGTTTAGGAATAATGAAGCATTTAGTCCAGCATGTGTAACAAAGAAGACATCATCAGGGTCCTGCTGTGTGTTTGATAAAGTCTATCAAGGAGACAGTGGAGAGTACTGGTGTGAGGCTAAAGGAGGAGAGCGAAGTAATACTGTTAACATCACAGTCACAGGTACGTGTATCATATTTGATTTATACTGCAAATCAATTTGCTTTTCATTCATTCATTGATTTGTATATTTATAACTTATTTATTTGTGAAAAAATATAGATTTGCGCTTGCTTTCATCCCATTGGTAGTTACGAATACCTTCTTAAGGGTTTTAATACTATTATCTATATGTTCTTGTACCTTGTAATGTTGTGTATAGTAGTAGTAGTTTATTGTATCTCTTTATCGCACTTAAATTTTCAATAATCCTTTCAGATTATCACAAGGAGTGCACATAAAAAAATATTAGCATGTTTTATAAATATTTAGGTGGTTCTGTGATCCTGGACAGTCCGGCTCTTGCTGTGCTTGAAGGCAGCAGTGTCACTCTTCTCTGCAGAAATAAGACAACTTCCACCAACTTTGCATTTTTCTACAAAGATGATGTCATCTTGGAAAAAAGAGCTGTAGAAAAGATAAACATTAACAATTTCTCCAAGCTAAATGAAGGCCTTTACAAGTGCAGCATCCCTGATGTTGGAGAGTCACCAGAAAGCTGGCTGGCTATGAAAGGTGAGTCATAATAACATATCAGTTTCAATTAGAACAGATACACATCGTTCAGTTTGTTTGTTTTTTCACTACAAAAAAAATAAATAAATAAATAAGGAATTATAAGAAGATTGAGCGAATGCTTTATATTCTTTGGAACAAATGTTCTCTAAAAATGCTTATTTAATGCTAACTGTTGCATATTTCTTTTTATTAATTTATTAAAATATGTATAATTTATAAATACAAAAACATTCTGTGTGTAGCGTTACCTGCATCGCCTCATGAAGACACTCGCCCTCATGGTTCTGACTACAACTATGTCATCGCCCTGCTTTGGACTGCCATCATCATTTTGATCATGATACTGGTGACTCTGCTGGTTCGATTTCTTCATACGGGGAAAGGCAGAGGTAAAAATGACTGCTACCTCTAATAAGCTGTAGGCAAAGGACTCTCAAAGAAACACAAAGTATGAAACATGTAGTAATCTAGTACAACCTGGATTTGACTCTTGATTTCTACAATCCAACTTATTTTTAATTCACTGCTATATTGGCTTACAGCTTTAATCAAAGGGTGTTGCAACTCAATTTTTTCTGTAAATTAGTGTTTTTTAGTTTTTACTTTTTAATGAAATCTTACATGCCCATATGTTTAACCTCCTAAAACCTGAACTCTTTCATGGCATGCATTTTCAATTTCTCTTTGCTATTTGGGCTGATTGGGACCTGATGAATGTAAAAACAAATAATTACCTGATATTTGTTCTGAGAAAAATGATATCCACATGTTAGTACATTTGTTTTAAATTTCTATAGAACAGTGGCAGTATAATGTCCTCGTAAGTGGATATCAGGCCCTTGTAGAGCAAAATTTAGTATTGTGGTCTAGACAACCCAAAATGTGATGTCCACATAGGAGGTTGAGGAAATTATATACTACAGTATTGATGATGAATGAGCGATCAACCACTAAACAGAAAATGGTTGTATGAATGACTTTTAGTCTTCTTTTTTATCTGACTTTTTATCATGATAAAAAGCTAGATTTTAATTCATCTTTTTTCTTGTATCTTTGTTCATTTCAGGATTTCTGCTTTTCTGTTCATCACCTTTACAAAGGAGACCAACAGCAGCGTCCATCTCAACGGAAGCCAATCCAGCAGGTGAATATTAAGTTTGCTACTGTTGTTTTTTTCTTTAATTTCAAAGCAAACTAGAGTTTTTATTTGCTAATCTTATATTTACTACTAGAACTCTAACTTTTAAAATCACCTGTTTTGCATATATACATAGTCATGTTGGGATGATAAGCTTTAATCCATCTTCTTTCTCTGTGTCTTTGTTCATGTCAGGATTTCTTGTTTTCTGTTCATCGCTTTTACCAAGGATACTAACAAGCACATCACACTCTGCTGAAGCCAATACAGCAGGTCAGTAGTTTGGAGCAAAACAGTGTCATTGTGTCAACTGATTTTTGTTTTTAAATTGCTAGAAAGACATGGTTCTTTGTATTTTGTTGTATATGCCTTTGGCATATATTTTTTTTTTATCTCAGTGTGACAAACACAAAATGTGTATGTCTAAATTAATAACACTTTTTTTAAAAACATACACTGCTTCTTTTGATATACTGAAATACTTTTATTATTTATAACAGGTTGACATTTGCGAATCACGAGAGTCAAATTTGGCAGCAGTAGCGTCATCATATGACGTTCGAGATACGCTGTATACATGCAGGATATTTTTACCTCCCCTCTACGTGTTATATTCTGGGTTTTGTTTTCCATCCATCTGGTGTTTGTGCTAATGTGAACCTGCCTGTTTGACCTGCCGGTCAAACCACAGCATAAATCCACACAGTAAATGCATAAAAGTTCAGTCTGTAATATCAGTATTTATGATTGGTTATGTTATATAGAGCTTTTTTATTTTTCTTCAGATGATTCGGATGAACTTGTGTATTCCACTTTAACCATTCGTGGGGCACAACAAAATTGCCAGCCAGGTTAGTATCTTGATTTTATTACATTTTAGATCTTTTCAAAATGATGCCAGTGCATTTAAATCATATTACTCTTTAAAGCCACTGTAAGACAGTAACTTTAACTTCATCCTCTTATTGAAGATGTTAAACTGAAACACCAGTCCAATCAGAAATTGTTAATCTATTCTTCATTTCTTTAATTAAAAAAGAATCTATGGGAATCTTTTCAGATTATTGTATCATTTCCCCATTAAAGTAAAACATGTGATCTTCTTGTTTTTAGAAGAATCAGACTTGTTGAGCTCCACAGTGACTTCCAGAGAAGGTGAAGGCCCAGGCCTCCTGGTGAAGGAAGATATTTATTCCTCTATCCAGATTGTAAGACTACTTGTCTTTGGCATTCAGCAGCCATTCCTACTTACTGTAAACAATTGTTATAGTATAACATCCCTATATATATCAATGTCAGAGGTTAGCTGTCATCTGTCATCACACAGTGTAACACATTAATGCAGGGAAATGTGCTGTCATTGCTTTTAACTCTATCATGTGCATCAATGTGAACATTTTTTAAAGACAGCATTAAGGTTCTATACCTGAGGGTTCATTTAATAATAAATCAATTTGTCATTTATATTCTTGAGTTAAAGGTATGAATATGACAAGATTTCTTTTTTTCTTTCCAAATTTATATATTTATTTATTAGACCAGTCAAAATTACTGTCACAAGTTAAATGACAGAAGACTAAATCACTAAAGCTGACAAGTTAGAATTGAGCCAAGTTTGGAGTTTTTGCTAAAAGAAATGTAAATTAGTAATAACAAGAGGACTCAGAGTGCACAACTCCCCCTGATGGTCATGCAAACATTTGCACATATATTCAGTAAGATTCATGCACTTAGGGATTCCTGGCTATGAGACAGACGCAAGATATAATTTTACAACATCCTCTGATCTAAAACTGTTAAAAACTCTAAAAACATCACTTGAACCCATGAATAAAAAGTATAACATTAGTTTACAAAAATGCTCTATACATTCTTTAGTCAGTGACGTGCAATGTTTTAGAAAAATGCAACCATCGCAATTTATACAAATGAAACGTCAAACCAAAAAAATATGGTCATGAAGAAGCTACAACATAACACTGAGTACACGTCATTATCCAGAATTATCCAGAACGCCTCAGTTCTTTTCAATAGTAAGTCCTGGTGTTCACCCCTCGGAGGTACTGGAACATGTTTAACGCCACAAAATCACAAAGATGATAAATCATGTTTGGATATCATTAAAGTCGCTGCTACTGGCTAATCTTTATCAAATTGGAAGATCACACTTTTATGTTCACTTTCAGTTTTACTGGTATATGCAAGACCACAGGGGCAACTCATATGTATAACATGGGTAGATGAACAAGTAATCACACTTCTAATCTGAAACATTTTTCCAGTTTGTGGATGAGAAAAGTGTGTAGTTTTACTTGTATTGTGACCCTAGTGTAGTTGCCACACTGGTCATTTCCATTTGCATGAGGGTCTGATGTGGCTGATTCTTGCTTTGTTGGACGTGAAATCTGCATAAACCAAGTAGTTGGTGAAGTGAAGGGTAAAGTTGTAGGTCGAGGGCTGGAGACTGAGAGAGGCTCCAGGTCTGGTGATCAAAGGCAGTTGTGGAGGGTGTGATAAACTTTGACTGTCATACTTTTACAGTAATTAATTTACTACAATGTGTTTCTTACTTTGTTGGAGCCAACTGTGAGGTTAGTTTTAAAATGTAGACAATGAGCTGTTCAGCCCAGTTTTGATACGTCATAAATGTGATAAAATTAGACTAATCACCTCAAAATTCATCTTGAATACTTATAAAATTGTAACTGCTAATTTTAATTAGAAGTATGGTGAAAATTAATTTCTCCTTGAAGAAAGGACTTTGCTAATACTGCTGATGTTGCAGGGTGGGATCAAAAGGGCTCCCCCTGGTGGTTTTTCAGAGGTTTGGCATTCTGGTGGTTCTACAATAGGGCTGGGTATCGTCACTGATTTCTAGAATCGATTAGATTCCAATTCGATTCAATTCGATTCAGTTCAATTTGAATCTGGGAAATTTTGACAGTCAGAAATATTATAATTCAGATCAGTACATTTACATATTTTTGTATCTATAAAAAGGAAGCTGACACACGCAAATCTTTATCAAAGGTGTGAGCGTCACAGCAGATGCCTTTGTGTCAAAGTAGCTGAGGATAAAACACAGAAAAAACATGAAGGTGGTTTTCCTGGCCTGGGATTTTATAAAAATTTTCTGCAGTAGATCAAAAACGAAAGAAAACCATTAATCAACATATGAACATTACCTCTGAGGTTTTATTAGAGACACAGCTAAGCGTTTTGCATTTTGCATAATTTTAAAAAGTTTAAATTTGTTCAGTATTGAACGGCAGAAATTAGGTTTTCTTTTTGGAAGTAAGTAAAAGGAAAAAAAAACAGCGGCCGACAGCGCTGTAAACAACAGTAGACTTGTGCGTAACAAGTAAGCGAATAATGAAGAAAACAGATTTTTAGACGGGAAACTGTTCTTGAAGTATAGAGAGAGAGAGAGAGAGAGCTGTGCATGAAGTGTGATTTTATCGTGGTGGAAGCAAAACAGCAAAAGTCAGAGGGAATCCATGACGATGTTTATGTGAAGCGTAGTTTGGATCTTCTTTTGCTGCTGGTTCAGTCAATACTGTTTGGAGAGAAATAAAACTAACAGCTTTAGAATCAGCGCAAAAAAGGGCGTAAACACAAAGCGCGGACCCACCGAAAAATCAGAATCAGCGAGCTGTCGGCTTTCAGCCCCGACCGTGTCCGTGCTGTCGGGTGAGAAAGGCGACATCTCACTGATTCTGATCGGCGGGTCCGCGCTTTGTGCTCACGTCTTTGTGCAGAATCCCTGTAGCTACTCTCATTTACTGTCTTAGCTGTTTGGTGGTTGTTGAAATTTTGTGAGGTTTAACCTGAGATTCTGGCATTTCGGGCAAAATAAATTTATGTTAAAAAATCGATTCAGGATTTTAATGAATCGATATCACGTTATCCAAGCCAGAATCGATTTTAATCGATAAATCGATTATCAAGACCCACCCCTAATGCATAGTACTTTCAGTGAAGTGGCCATGTAAGTGTGCTAGGCCTAAAACAGATGTCTTATTAGTCTGTAGTGGAATTAACTAGTGCTGGTGTAAGGGTGTGAGTGAAGTTATGTACTTGTCTTGTTACCTCTAGAGTAAATCTTGCTTACTAAAGCCTGATCTTTAAGCTATGTAAACGATTTGTACATCTTTATTTCATGATATTTTATTCTGTCTTACAGGCCACAGAGAGCAGTGACACCTGACTCCAAAAGTGGAGGAGTTCTCAATTTAAAGCTGTGCTGAAAATCTGAAAAAGAACAAGAAAAATGTTTGTATTTAAAACTGTAACTGTAATTTTGACAGTATTTTTTTTTTGTTTACCTTTATGGGACCTGCAGCCTTCCCCTGATGCGGACGAGAGGAAAGTTTGATTGTTCTACTTGTTGTTCTAGATGTTCGGCGCTTGAGTGTCTCCAACTTTCTCACGATGACTAACAGGGTGTGCTATAAAGCTGAAACTGAATGCTATCCCACATGTATAGAATAAAGTGACATAAAAGTGGTTACTAAAACATGTGATCAACAGATAAAATAAATTTCAATCACAATGACAACATTTAGATATAATTCATTTCAATTAAATTTTATTTATATAGCAAAGTCAAAGTTCATTATGTTGTTAAGTAAAGATCGTACAATAATACAGAGAAAACCCCAAAAATCAAAAAACCTATCTGAGTCCAGTTCCTTGGTGACAGTGGAAAGGAAAAACTCCCATTTAACAGGAAGAAACCTCCAGCAGAACCAGGCTCAGGGTGGGGCGGCCATCTGCTGTGACCAGTTGGTGCATATAACAGCATTAAAGTTACACATTTTAAAATTGCTCTCTGTCCTACACACACGCATGCACATATGGGTTCCTTGCAATTTGCTTTGGCTCACCAGCCGTTGATGTAAACATAAACGTAAACTAATTCTTTAAAAATAAACATCAAATCAGAAAGCAGAGCACTCATTTTTGGGCTGTCCCTTGACTTCTTTCTGAGGCTCCTTCAGTCTCTTTTTCTTCTGCTTGGACGGACTGTTGATGTGAGAAATCTGCAAGTCAGAAGCATTAAGGAATGTGAGACATGCTGTTTTTAAGGCACACGAGTAATTACACAGTCACACATGCCAATAGTTTAAATTTTAAAAGTTGGCGAGATATATTAATTAACATATATATATTTTTTTTATTTGTTTCTTCCTTAAAGTAGACTGACATTTTTTTCCGTAATTATTTGACATTTAATCAGATCATTAATTAATAATAAATGGTTCTTTTCTTTGTTGGTGTTGGATTTCCTGACCATGTAATTACAGTACCTTTTGTCAAACTCAATAAAATAATACGTGTGTGCTCCTCACTGGTGAACAAATTAAAAACACAAACCTTCTCCGTTTTGATCGGCAAGGTCTGAACTTTTTTCTCAGTTTCTTCTTTTTTCTGTTTCTCCTCCTGGAGTTGAATAAAAAGACTCATGAGACCAGATTATACACTTGTTGTCGTGGTCTTTGACCCAGTGTTTAGTCTTCTAGACTTATGAATTTATTTTTTTTTTATTTATTATTGCTTTGATCTTGAATAGTGTGCTATGTTTCCTAGTTTAGTTTTCTTGTGCTTTTAAGTGTCTGATTATTTTGCTTTGAGCATATCATTGTGCATTTAAAGAACTACTTTACAGACACTGCTTAGATACATGACGCAGTCTAAATTATTTTCATCATATTAAAAATCTACTCCTTTATACCAACATTGGTTTACAACTGCATCACTCAGCTGAAGAATTGGTACATATTAATTATAGGTTTAGTACCTACAATAAAAATATTTTTATTAACATTATTGGCTGGTTTGTAATGAAAAGTAAAATTTGTACCATCTGTTTCAGTGCACAGAAACAGTCAGATGTGCAGACATTTGTTACCAAAGTTTCTCTTCCAGCACTTTACGATTAAGCTGAGAAATAAATTTTTTTAAGATGTGTGACTTTTGTTTTTCTTTCTTCTTTTTTCCCCTTTTTCAATATTTCAGGCTTTGTTATCTACTATGGAAACGATTTTTATGTCATACATTTATTGAAATCATTGATTTCTTTATCAGCTTCAGTGTGTAGAAATTGCACATTAACAAAACAATTTTATAAAATAAAGATTACATTACTAAAGTTTCCTTCCTAGCACTTCATATATCAGAAACTGATAATGGTAACATGAAACTCCTGAGTTTTGAACTTAAATATTTCCTTTACTTTCTCAATTTTCCTCTCAATGCTTTTCTTTCTCTCCTGATGGAGCTGATTTTTCATTTCAGAATGTTTTTTCTTTAACTGCACATTAAAATGGGAGACATGAAAGAATGAATGTAAATAAAGTAAAACAAATAACTAAATTTGCCTGTTGAAATTAAAAGCATCCTTTTCTTTACTCTTTACCTCTTCAAAGCCTATAAGGAGACTCCCTTTAAATCATATTTAAGTTCTGCTTATAAAATAAAAGATTTAATCAGACGTTAGTCAGTAATCCTGTTATTAAGGGTACATGGAGGTTGTCATCTTTTTGGGGGAAAGAATTCAAACATAAATTCAAAAAATCAAACCTTTATCAAACTGGATTAAAAGGACAACAAATACATTAAACTAATCTTGATTTATATATTGCTTAATTACACTGGATTTCATTGTCAGTAGTAATCTAAGTTCATTGCTGTCTCATGTTTGATGTCATTGATGGTTTAATTTTTCTTGGTCAGTGTCATAAAGAAAGAGATAAAAGCTAGATGACAGCAGGTAAGTGGCTCATGACCAAATTAAAAACACAAACCTCTGCTTCAGTTGGCAACATCTGAACTTGTTTCTCAGCTTTCTCCTTTCTCTGTTTTTCCTCCTGGAGCTGAAGAAAAAGTGAAAAAGACTCATGAGAGCAGACACATGTTCTTTTAAAAGGTCATAATACAATGAAATCACACATTTCTTACAGTATTTATTAATTGGGTTAACACTTTTCGTTTCTTGTTCTTGTTTCTTAACAGAAAGTCAGAAATTTGCAAGTTGATCACATTAAACACATCACATCAGCTGCTATTCTACCGACCACTTCACAGAAAGTCACAGAGAGGAACACACAGAGTGTGCCGGTCTGATCATCGGGAGTATGATTATTACAAATGTCCATGTTTATCTTTGTATACTTACACTGACCTTTGATTCCAGTGTAAGGATCGTCTGCCTCAGCTTCGTAATGATTTCATCCTTCTCCATCTCAGATTTGATCATCTGTCAGAAATAAAGACAGACAGATGTTGATGTTTCTGCAGCGCTTTGTTGATAAAAATGACAAAATTATTGAAGCTTCACACTGTGAGCAACATGTTTCCAACCACAGTGCTTCAGAGTTAATATTAAAATACATGTAACATGTTCTACAGCATAATGAACTGTGATTTGATGCAATAAATGACGCTCAGATTAAGGTCAGTCTTTTTCACACGAGTGTCTCTGCTCCTCTCCATCAGCTGCACCTTCAAAGACAGCAAAACATGCACATAATGTCTGCAGGATGTGTCAGACAGCAGCCTGACGCACAGCTGTAACTCAACAAAATGAACAACAGCAAGCTGCATAATTCACGTTTGCTCTGAATTATGTCAATGTTGAGGCAAGTGGTGATATTTCTATGAATTTTATGTGCTTGTCCTTTCTCTCTATAACTGGTTAACATAACCTCTGTTTGAAACAGCAGCTTTTTGGCTCAATAAAAAGCTGGAGCAGAATTGATCCTTTAGCTCCCGGAGACAATAAGATTCTCCACCAGTGATGAAAAATTATTTAGCAGACGAAGAACATGCTGGTAATGTTTAAAGATGTTTCATATGACAGTGACAGACAGCTGAGTATCAAATAAAGAAATGAACCTCCTGTTTGTTGGACTCCAACTGATCCCTCATGGTGTTTATTTCACTCTCCCTTATCCTTTTCTCCCTGTTAACCTCACTGATGTTGTCAGAAAGCTGCAATTGAGAAGATTAAAGAAGAGAGATGAGATGAAAAAAGATTTTTTTGATTAAATGATTGATTGTACTATATAGAATTAAGAGCCTGATCATTTTGTTCTAATTTCTAAAGTTTCCTCCATAACTCTTTACGATACAGAGATAAAGTGAGTTGGGTCAGTAAATTCTGAATGTTTATAATTGAAACACAAACCTCCTGATTTTTGGACTCCAGCTGCTTCTTCAGCTCCTCTACTATTTCTTTCTCCTGCTGGAGCTGATTGATGATTTCAGTGTTCTTCTTCTCCAACTGCAGGTGAAATGTTACATGAAGAAAGACCAGAAGGACGAAATGTTCATGTTTAAGACACAATAATAATAACATTTTATTTAAGCTGTAAATAAAACTTTTTGTGTTTTAGTAACAGTTTTAGTATTAAATGTAAAAAGATAAAACAAAGATTAAAAAAAATATTTTAAAAATGAACCTCTTTGAGTTTTGCTTCTTGTTCTACATTCCTCTTCTTCTCATCCTGGAGCTCGTTTTCCAGCTGCAGACAGGAGGGAGAGACATCACAGCTTTTAATAGAGAAAGACACACAAACATAAAACAAATGACAAATATAAACCTTTTCTTTAACGTTCTGCAGGTCGCCAAGTTTATTTTCAGCATCCTCCCTCCTCTGTTGTTCCTCCTGGAGCTGCTGCCTTGAAGTTATTGGCAACTTCCACTGAGAGATGGCAGAGATTACACGATAATACAGTTTTTCAAATTCATATTAAGTTAATGTGGATAACATAACATTAGTACTTTACAGTACAGCTAACCAGAGGTGATAATTGGATAATAAAAATAATAAATGGAAGGAGAGAAAGAGAGAATAAAGTGAATAATAAACACCATTTAATTACCAGAGTTATAAGGTTTGGTCTAACACATGACTTTGTAAAATATTAGTGTAATCACATTACATTTTGCTGTAGCATAGTAATGTCACACATTACTTTTCTAATTACTTTTCCAGAAATCACAGTACAATTACAGTTATGTCACTAAATGTGTTACAAAGGTTTTTTACTGTGATGGATTTAATGTGTGTTACTGGTGCACACTGGCTGTGGTTTCATGGTCAGAGTTACGGTACATCAAATGTAGAAGTGTTGAAGTGAAGTTAAGTTGATGATGCTTAGAGTCATTCACTGAATTCCACCTTCACACCACATTTATACCATCAAGTATAAATACAGCATATATAGTGTACTGGGGGTGATCTTTGATGGCAGTTTATCATTTAAGAAACAAATAAATTCTGTTTTTAAAGCGAGCTTCTTCCATCTAATGGTCCTTGCAAAAACTATGAATGTCTTGTCATTGCTGACCTAGACAAAGTAACTCATGCATTTAATCATCCAGCCTTGTCTAATGTAATAGTCTTTATTTTGGTATCAGCCAGGCCTTGTTATGGATAGCACAAAAGTAATATAAAACATGGTGTAATGGATTACTCACTCCAAGTGATAAGTAATTTAACACATTACTTTAAAGTGTAATGTGAATTACAGCATGAGCCCAACACTAGTTACAGCCACATCAGTAGATCTGCTCATATGATATAAAAAACAATGATAAGGTAAAAACTTTTACACTAAGCCCTGTTTTTCATATCAGGGTTCTATTTTAAAACCTAATATTCTTATTTTTATGTTTCATTCTAAAATTGTGTTGAATAAGATACACTGAGCACAAATATTGCCTATCTAAGTGAGAAATCAGTAACATTTTATTTGATTAGTATTCAATTTCCTGAAAACCAATGAACATCTTGATACTGTGTGTTTATCTACTCACAAGTTAATTCTTCTTCTCAGTTTTTTCTCTTACCTTCGTATTGAGCTGCTCTCTCTCATTGTCTTCTTCAGTGGGAAATTGAACATCCTCAGTCTCATCCTTTGGCCATCTATTGGTCTCTTTTTGAAATTAAAATTAAATAAGAAGGAAATGCCAAAACTTGGATTATAATATTAAAACTCTCATCAGAGTCTCAATGAAAACATTGATTCATAGTAGAGGCAAAGAATAATTAAGCAGTGACTTACTCATCAGGTGTTTCCTCTTTCTACGTAGAAGAACAACAACTGATAAAATTAACAAGATGATGCAAAGAGCCAAACTAACAGGCGAAGTGTCTGTGACTGAGGGAGAACTGGACGGGATGTCAAAGAAATCCTCTGAAATCATAAAAAAACAACAACATTTCAATAAAACCGGACTTCAGATATTCAAAAAGCCTTTCTATCATAAATGTAATAATATAATTTGAACCTGGAACATGTATGTGTGTCTCTCTGCTCTGGTTGGTGTTCCTCTGTTGGACTCTGCAGGTGATGTTGTTGCTGTGTCTCTTCTCCACAGTCACTCTGCTGCTGACAGTATAGAGGTCATCAGGACCTCTGAGGGTCTCTGTAGGTCCAGCAGAGAGGAGGTTTCCCTCACCGTCCAACCACAGCAGCTCAGGCTCTGGATACCAGCCTGCAGACTTACACTGTAACACCACTCCTCCTCTGTTTTTGTCAATCCCTGAGAAACTGATGACAGGTGAGGTGGCAGCATCTGATGCTGAGCAAAAGAGTAAAAACAAAAAAATGTAATAGTTTAAAAAAAACTATTTGTACAGTAATTCACAATTATGAAATTATTATTATTGCAAAATTCTGATTTGTTTTTTTTTCTCTTTGTAAAGTTAATAAATAAGCATGTCTGGAATAAAATCTTTCCTCATCCTGCACAAATATGAATTTTCACTGTAACTAAATCCACTACACCATGAACATATGATGTGTATCTACTTACCAACCACAAGCTTAACAAAAGATTTTTTCTCCATTAAAGGAATGCTGCATTCATATGTTCCTTCATCAGAGAGTTTTACTCTGGAGAGTTTCAGTGAAATGTTTCCACGCTTCAGTTCATTGATGAACAGTGATGTTCTTCCCCTGTATGAAGGATTTCTTGTATTCACCAGATCCTGACCGGATCGCCACGCATGAACAAATCTTGGGTTCAAGTCAGATCTTGTCCACTCCAATATCTGAGCTGTCACATCCTCTGCAGGCTCCACGTGACATGGTAAAATAACATCATCATCAACTAATGCAACTACTGGTTGATGTGGACCAACCACCTGAGACTCCGCTGTAGAGAAAAGAAAGAAAGAAAGAAAGAAAGAAAGAAAGAAAGAAAGAAAGAAAGAAAGAAAGAAAGAAAGAAAGATGTGTTTATTAATTTCTGCAGCAGGTGTGAATGTATATATCACATATATACATACATATATCAAACTTAAATATGACACTCAGCATATAACATTATCTTTTTGTATCTTTTTAAAAATTTGGGTTACGATAAAAATGTCAAAAACTGATGTTTCACTAAAGAGTTAAATAAAAAAAATGCAGGCAGGAAACAAATAAAAGCACCAAAGTACAAATTACTATTTGAACCAAATATAACAAATTTGCACCATTTTGTAATAACTGTATGGTTTTTATACAGTCTTGCTGCACAAAAGGTGAGTACATTAGCACCAATGATAATAAAATATATAATGCATGTAACATCAAACTTACTTCTATTTAAGTGTATTAGAAGATGGAAAATCAAAATACTGAAGACTTTGACTGAAGAAAGGGAGAGGGCATCTATCTGTGGAAGCATCATCCTCTGAAAATACATCAGTGATACAAGTGTGGCCACAAAAGGTCATTAAAATAAAAGTCAAGTTATTCAAGACCAAAAACACATTTTACATGTTATTTTAATATATTAAGTCATCAACCTGACTTTCACTTAACATGTTATTGCTCCAGTAGTTAAAGCTTTGATCAGTGCTATCTCTGTTCTTGAAATGACCTCTGTATGACTTTTCATAGATACTGTATGGATCCACAATAGAATATCTCGGCCCAGACCTCTACAGTATGCTTTAAATTTAAAAACTTTTTTTTTCTGCTCTCCAGTCAAATATTTAAAATCCCGGTGATTCATTTCTAAAACATTTGATAACATTTACAAAGATCTATTCATGACAGTGAAATAAATTATACTATAATTAGAATTTATAACTAGACATCAGAAAAGCATGTAGAACTTAAACATACTAAATACAGCATTTGAAAGAGACTTACCCGTGGAAAGTTGTGTGAGACTACAAGGGTGAAGTCTGAAAATCATTAATCTGCGGCCTGAACTTACTTTGACTTTTCAGTTGCAAATCCCTCATATATGCTCAGAGTTATGAAAAATATAGGCTGTTAAGATTCAAAGTTCTTGTTAATCAAAGTATAATGCTGGAAAAATATGAATTTATCAGGTTCTGGTCCAATCGATCAGGTATACACTGTGTCAAATGCTGAACTTTGAGCCTGTTATAAAATAATCGAGCTGAAACCATATCTGTGTTTATGGTGTTCAAAAAGGGGGAAGCATTTACATATTATGTGTTATCTCAGCTATCATCCTGAAGATGGCAGTACAGGACTGATATTTGAAGTACAGGACTGATAAGCTACTCAGGGTTGTTTTAAATGATCCATTATCCATTTTAGTGTCACAGGGGTGGTGGAGCCTTTCCCAGCTGTTACAGTGTGAGCAGGGGTGCCACCAGGGATTTGGGCTCCTGTGATCATCACAGCCTTGCCGTATTGGTCCATTTGATCGACGTTTGTTGTTATTATTTATTTTATTTTATTTTATTTTCAGTTTTTACAGACGGGACAGACATTGCTGGGGGATAGGACAGGGAGAAAGCAAGATGAAGGAAGAGAAAAACTGCCCGCGGGCTCTGCTGGGAGCCACCTGGCTGGGCCACCAGAGTGAACCAAGCCGCAGGCCCAGATGCTGGAGGCCTGAGGACCCCCCACACCCCGGAAGAGGCCCAACTGGGCCACGGGCGCCAGGCCCCACCAAGTAGCCACTGGGAGTGGGCAGGTACATACCTGAGCGCCCAGCCCCGGACACCAAGAGCCACCAATGCACCAACGCCTTAGGGCATCAGCTACCAGCAGGGAGCATGATGGGAGGAGATAGGCCTCCATACTTTGGAGGGCCTGAGATTTTCCCAGAGAGGTGGAGTCTAAGACCGGACCTGACATATAGACACAGACAAACAGGCACACACAGACACAAACAAATCAAATCAAATCACTTTTATTGTCACATCACATGTGCAGGTACACTGGTACAGCACATGCGAGTGAAATTCTTGTGTGCGAGCTTCAAAAGGAACAGAGGTGTGCGAAATACAATGCAATAACATAAGAACAAGCAAAATATAAGAATGGGTAATCTGAGGATTATAACAATAAATATATGTACAAATATAAGAGTGTATGCGCATTACTGAATATGTATACTAAATATTTATATCTACGTGTGTGTGTGTGTATATATACATATATAAAAAATATAATAAAATAAAATATAGAGAAGTCGGCAGTTGGAAATGTGCAAAACAAGTGCACGTCCTGGAGGGAGGGAAGCTCACCTCCAATTATCCTTTCCGCACACTGCACTACTCTCTGGAGAGCTTTGTGGTTGTAAGCGGTGCTGTTGCCATACCAGGTGGTGATGCATCCAGTGAGGATGCTCTCAATGGCACAGCGATAGAAGGACCTGAGGATGCGGGGGCTCATGCCGAATCTATTCAGTCTCCTGAGTGAGAAGAGGCGCTGCTGCGCCTTCTTCACTGTTTTGTTTATGTGTACTGACCATGTGAGATCCTCCGCCAGGTGTACACCAAGGAACGGAAGCTGCTCACTCTCTCCACAGCAGCTCAGTTGATGTTGATGGGGGTGTGTGCTTCTCTGCACCTCCAGGAGTCCACTATCAACTTCTTTGTCTTTGCGACGTTGAGGGTAAGATGGTTGTCTCGGCACCAGTGGGTCAGGGCGCTGACCTCCTCCCTGTAGGCCGTCTCATCACCAATGGTGATAAGACCCACCACTGTAGTGTCGTCCACAAACTTCACAGTGATGTTGGAATTGCTGGTGACCGTGCAGTCGTAGGATTAGAGTGAGTACAGGAGAGGGCTCAGTACACACCCCTGTGGAGCACCAGTGTTCATTGTGACGGGGGATGAGGTGATGCTGCCCAGTCTGACCACTTGGCGTCTGTCAGACAGGAAGTTAAGGATCCAGCTGCAGAGGGAGCTGCTCAATCCTAGATCCTGCAGTTTCCTGTCCAGCTTCGAGGGATCGATGGTGTTGAATGCTGAGCTGTAATCTACAAACAGCATTCTCACATACGTGTCTCTCTTCTTCAGGTGTGACAGGGCAGCATGGAGTGTCAGGGCTATGGCATCATCAGTGGACTTGTTGTGGCGGTATGCGAACTGTAGAGGGTCCAGTGAGTCGGGTAGTACAGAGCAGATGAAGTCCCTGACCAGCTTCTCGAAGCATTTGCTCACGATGGGGGTCAGGGCTACCGCTCGCCAGTCGTTCAGTGTTGAGATAGTGGAGGATTTGGGTACAGGGACGACAGTGGCCATTTTGAAGCAGGCTGGGACTACAGACAGAGAGAGGGAAAGGTTGAAGATGTGTGTAAACACTCCAGCCAGCTGAGCATGACTTGAGGATGTGGCTGGGGATCCCGTCCGGACCAGTAGCTTTGCGTGCGTTCACCTTCCTGCAGCACTTCCGCACACTTCCTCAGACACAGTGTGCAAACTGAAGTTATCCGCGGTGTGCACACTGTCCAGTCTCGTGGTGTTCGCAGTCTCGAATCTAGCGTAGAATGCATTTAGATCCTCACATAGATAGGCCGTGGTCTGCGGTGTGCGTGCATTCCCACCCTCATGCACACATATACAAATATTCACCCAACGTAAAGACAGACACAAATGGACATTGCCTGCACCCTGGTGACACACCTGCACCCCAGGGCCCTGCATGTGTGCGTGGGTGTGGTGCAGCGGCAAAAGGGAGGCAGTTGGTGATGGGGAGGAAAGGAAGGGAAGGGCAAAAGGAAGGGAAGGGCAAGTAGACCCTCCCTGGGTCCAGCTCCCCCCCAATGACCCCAGTATTCACTTGCGCCCTCTGGAACCCACCAAGGCAAGGGGGCCCAGATCTGCCAAGCCTGGGCCCCCTTGCTGTAATTGTATTGTTATATCATCTCTTGTGAAAGAGCATGTCTCCAGTCATGTGTCCTTTCACTTGCTGTTGGAGAAACCCTGAAAAACAAAAGTCCAGAAATCAGGGACTTCATCTCTGTGTTATTATCCTCCTGAATGTCCTTCTAAGCATAAAAAACATAAAAGCAAAATGCAAAAATGTTTTTTAAAAAAAGCCATTCCAGAAGTACTGGTGTTTATTCACACACATCAAAACAAACACAAGTGTTTATTTCCAAGTCAAAACAAAAAAGTAATTTCACTGAGGGAAAAAAAAGAAATCAGTCTACATTGTGTCGTCTCTCTGGCCACAAAATTTCATCTACATCACATGCAATGTCCTCTAGTCCAAGGCACTGGGGAAAATATCTTCTGGAATGGCGTATCCAGGCCTGACAAGATGCCTGGTCAATATCCCCACATCCCTCCTCCATTGCCTTTAAAAGGGCTATGTATTAATGGGGATGACGGTCATAGACCTTCCAGTGCCAGGCAGAGAAGAACTCTTCAGTTGGATTCAAGAATGGTGAGCATGGGGGGAGGTTGAGTACAGTGAAGAGTGGGTGATCTTTAAACCAGTTGCGGACCAAAGCAGCCCTATGGAAACTAACATTGTCCCATATGATTCAATTCAATTCAATTCAATTTTATTTATATAGCGCCAAATCACAAGAAAAGTCGCCTCAAGGCAAAAGTCGCCTCAAAAGCAGACCAGATGATGTTTCCGGTCTGCTCTGGTCTCTGAACATTAGTGAGCATGTCATGTAAGGTGTCCAGGAATGTAACAATATGTGCAGTGTTATATGGGCCCGGGGTTGCATGATGGGGAACAACACCACTTTGACTTATAGCTGCACACTGATTGATTATGGCACAGTGTCCAGTAATGTTCCTGCCGCGTCTCCTTGTCTTAGTGAGGTGAAAACCAGCCTCATCCACAAAAAACTGCTCATGACCCATGGCATTTGCCTCTATCTCCATTATTTTCTAGACAAGACAAAACAAATTCAGCACAGCAGGCACATGCACAGCACCACAGTATGCACCGCCAGATTCAGTACCAATGATACTATAGCTGCACATAGTCATGTCGCAGCTGTTTTACACGTTCACTGTTTCTTTCAAAAGGTACTCTGTAGATTTGTAATAGCAATCATGGCATCTAATGGCCTGTCATGAAATCAGTTAATGAAACTCTGCTATATGGAAGAATATCAAACATCTTCTCAGTGGAATCAGTAGATTTCCTTCTCTCCTAAAGTGCAGATGACAGTGTGCAACTTATGAAAACAAAGCGCAGAATAGGAGTACATTTGATAATAGCATGTCACAGGCGTACCCCAGAATAAAAAAGAGGGGTTTCACATAAATCATTATCACAAGATAAGACCATTAAATTAAGTCCCTGCCAACATGTGCCAAGAACACAAGTTATGCTGTGAATTTTCATTGATTACACTTAATTTATAAATCCATTCAACCCATTCTCCTCTTTCTGCAAACTATCATTTTATTCCACACACGCACACACGTAAACTATCAGCTGACTTTTTCCATTGTTCTGAAAAAACTTGTCATAAGTCCTACAGCCACTACACGGACTTATTGTGTGTCTTATGTTGATAAGGGAAGCTGGCTCAAAGGACCGATGCTGATATTTTTCTTAGAAACAAAGTCTCCACATTTTATGTTGGTTAAGCCCAGATTATCTGCACATTCACATTTCAACAAATCAATATAAATTCCTCACATGCTGCATGTCAATGGGTTGATAGGTGTCATCTGACTAGTACACAAATACAGACCATTAGTGGCAGCTTGTCAGTAGTGCATTGCATACATTACATAAGTACAGTTTGCCCATGTAACATATGTGGATGCCTGCATGTACTTGTCCAAATCCTTCTTGCGGTCAAATGAATGACTTTATCCATACAAGTTCTTGCGAATAATATAGTTATGTTTCTCAGTCAAAAACTGAGTTCTACTGGGATTTTACCACACAATCATCCATGTAGATTACAGAGAATATTCCAAAAGAGGAAATTCCAGTAAGAGGCAGTTCTGTGGGTGAAAATGATTTATTTATGTCAGAGGTCAAAAGAGAAAAGCCAAATTGCTTCAAAATAATAGGAACTCAACAGTAACTCAACAACTAGAGGCAACAAAGGTGTGCAAAAGAGCAGCTTACTCTCTGTGAAAAAGAAAGCTCAATGTAAGTTAGTGTGCAACTATATATGCAGCCCCATATAGCATCACCGTCTACTATAGTTGTTAGATCACAGTGGAAGATTAATTTCATTTGTATTTATATAGCACCAAATCACAACAAAAGTGGCTTCAAGGTGGTTTATATTGAAAGATAAAGACCCTACAATTAAAAAAAATATTGATTAAATGCATAATTTTGTAGAAACAACAGAAAGAGGAGCATGTAGAATAAATACTCCAATTTCTAGGGTGCTGTGGGCTTCCCAGAATCCAGGGTCATCTGATTCAGTTTGTCAAAATAGCTTTATCAAAACGTTTTTAGTCTAATCTTAAATGTAGACATAGTGTCTGTCACTCAAATCCAAACTAGAAGCTGGTTCCCTATAAGAGGGGCCTGAAAGCTGAAGGCTCGGCCTCCCAGTAAATATAAACAGGTTATGAAAACAACATTCAAAGAAAAGCTGCAGTGAATTGGACGATTTAATTCAAACGCTGCAGTGGTCGATGAGGATGTTTTTTCAAGTGCTTGTTATATTTCACTTGCTGTTTCCTGTGAAAAATGTTTATTACTATTATGTTTACTAGTTTATTACTGAAGAAAGAATGAGTGACTCTTTTAGTTTTCTATAAAAAATGTGAAGGGGATCTTCCCTCCAATCCAGTAGATGTCTGTTTAAATAATGTAGGATGTTGTTCTTATTATTGGTAGGGAAGATACACATTTTTTTTCTTACAAAGAGTGACTTTTTTAACATAACAAAACTTGCAACCAGATATTTTTTGCAAATCACCAACTGGCATCTCTAAAGCCCGATTATGCACCTTTTGGACTGTTTGGATTATTAATGAGAAGACATCATGACACTTTTAAAAATTTCCAACAGCTGAGTGGAACAAAACAGAAGTACAAGAGGTGTGTGTAGCTTAAGAAAAGCAGGTAGTCTGTCTGGTAAGTCACGTAACTGTCTATTTAAGAATAAGCAGCTTATTTACGTCTAACAGTGAAACCTCTGCCTATCATCTTTGGTTTATCTAAGCAGGACACTATGTTTAGGAAGGGGCACATTTCATTACTAAGAACACAAACAGGTTACATATTGTTTACACACATTTTGGAATGAAGGATGCTATAACATTGGAATCTATATATTCAATTCAATTCAATTTTATTTATGTAGCGCCAAATCACAACAAAAGTCACCTCAAGGACTCACTGGAGGCTTCAGCTCCAGTGAGCAATTGCAGATAATGATGGTGTAATAAGTGTTTGCTGTTGTCCTTTTAATCAACTTATTAATATGTGTTTCTTGTTTTGTTGCAGCCATATGTGAGCACATCCATGCAAAATTTTAAGTCACCTTCTGTTTGATCTTCAGGAAGTCACCTTGACCATATATGCATGGCTAAATAAACTAAGTTGCTTCCATGCGATTAGCTGTCTAGATATGTGTTTTAAGGAGATGTTGAACAGGTGCACCTAATGAAATGGCCAGTGACTGTATGGCAGTTTAAAGCTATAATAACTGTAATAAAATATAATAAAATGAATGCCACAGAAAAACACAAGAACAGTCTGAGTATTCTGAGCACAACACAAAGAAATCTGTACAAACTTGAACAAAAACACTATTTATAAACACGTGAAAAAGAATTTGGAAAAGTCCTTGAGGTTAATCATATTTTTGTAAATGTAAACCTGCTGAATTTTCATGTTAAACAAAAGTAGGTTTTTTTTGTTTGTTTTTTTGTTTTATGTAAACCTGTATAAGGTTAAGGTTACACGTATAATGTTACATGAACAAGTCAGGTGACCTCTTCATACTTCAAACTCAGTTAAATTTAAGACCAAGTGTCCCAGTAAAATCTTTTTTTTTATTTCTAGTTTTGTGATGTTCAGTGTTAGATACAGTTCTACAAATTTTAACTTGACCTTGGTGCTCAATGGCATGTCAGGAAAAACTTTCATTTAAGCAACAGCCTCTTGTGCTGTACTTTATTAGGTTCAAAGTTCATTTGGTCAGTAAAAATGAGCAATGATATATTTATATCTACTGAGAAGTGTAAACCGGCTGAGTGACAGCAGAGGGCAGAGTGGGACAGCATTTAAATGTTCACATAAAAAAAACAGGGTGAATTTCTGGACAAGTTTTATCTCAGGTTAAATCCACTATGGAAGCTGTTGTTCCCCAACAGCCCAAGTATCTTTGTTTTGAACTGCTGTAGTAGCAATTTGATGAATAAATTAATTCTTTTCTTCCCCCAAACAGTCGCTGCTGTGAATAGTTAGAGTCAGGATCATGTCTATTACATTATTATTGTCATAGCAGTTATGTGTCTTAGAGATACTTCTTGGTACAATTTGAATCATCAAACTCAGAAAAAAAAACAGGAACAGGAAGTACCAACCTACATTTTGTCTGTTGCATTTCAGTCTGATGCTCTCGCAGTCAGCAGCAAGACATCATGGAGATTACAACTCTCAGGATTCGACTTTGTAAGTATTGATTCCACCAATCAAGCATACAGTTGTCACATACATTTGATTCACAGAATTTTATTTGTCTCTTCAGTTTTGGTCTTCATGGTCGTACAAGCTGACTGCAGTAACTTTGCTGGTGAGTTAGAAGGAATATATACAGCATATCGTTACTAATATAAACAGCAATGTTTATATTGGTAACAGTCCTGTAATACTGAGAATAATTTTAAATGACAAAATGTTGTAAAGTCAATTTAAAATAAACTTCCTTCAAAAGTGTTTGAAGCTCTGAAACTGTTAATGATTTCCATGATGATTTTATTTTTTTAATGGCTGACAATCTAGGAAATTTATCACTTTTTTCTTTTGTAATATTTATGAATTTTGAAAGTTTTTATTTTCTTCTATTAAGACAAGATGATTTATTTAATTGCCTTCTTACTTCACATATTTGTCTCAGGTGCAGTTTTTCCTCACATTGTTCCAAACAGACTTCAGTTCTTTGAATATGAGAATGTCTCTGTACATTGTGAGGTAGATAACAACATCACTGAATGGAGAGTGAAGTGGAAATCCCATAAAATAAAGAACGCTTCCCACACATCAACATCACCCTGCATAATTTATCCTACCTTTGAAAGTCACAGTGGAGAATACTGGTGTGAAACTGAAGGTGGAGTAAAAAGTGAGGCCCTGAACATCACTATTACTGGTATGCTGAGTGTATAAATATATATATATATATATATATATATGGACCATTCTGGTTGTTTCAACACTTAATTTTTATTAGTCAGATAATAAAGTCATTTATAAAATAATGTAATGAAAAGTAATTCATAACATATATTTTCATCACACTTCTCAGCTGGTTCTGTAATCTTGGAAACCCCGACCCACCCTGTGAAGGAGGGAAATGAGGTGAACCTTAATTGTAAAAACAAGGAAACTCAGTCAAAACACATAACTAACTTCTACAAAGATGGTGTCTCTATCGGTACCTCTTATCAAAGCAGCATGACCATCAAAAATGTCTCCAAGTCTGATGAAGGACTCTACAAGTGCAGCATTGATGGAGCTGGAGAATCACCTGAGAGCTGGTTAGCTGTTTTAAAACAACATCAAGGTGATTTAGATTTTTTTTTAATACATCCCCATTTTGTGTCATTTGTCTTTTTTTTTGTTCCACTTTAATATTTTCATGTTCTTTCCAGCACCTTACAATAAAACTGATCTTTCACATGAGGTCCCTAAAATATCACCTGATGAATTCCCTAAAACACATCTTCTGCTGTGGACTGTTATCTGTGTTTTCCTGGTGGATCTGTTGTTGTTGGTGGTGGGCCTGCTTCTTCAAAACAAATGTAAAGGTACAGAAACATTTTCTACCAGAAATCAGACAGATATACATAGACTGTTCATTCATTTAATCTTGCTAATATGTCAGGTATTATTATCATGGTATTTACCAGACAAGTAAATTGTACCATTAAAAAATGCAAGACAATTTTATGTTTTGTTTTTGTTGTTTTGTTTTGTTTTAAGTTTTAGCTGCTGACATGTTGATTATTAGACGCCATGACATTAACGTTCCCTAACCCCGCTACATTCCCCTGCTTTCTTTCTTATTGATGGATTTTTTTTCTTGGGTTTTTCAGTATCAGCCTGTTTTTCATCAGCACAAGGTTCACACTCATATGAAGACAACACAGGTGAGAAACTGCATCCTTGTTCAGTGGACACAAAACAAACAAAATAAAATAACAAAATAAAAATGAATTAAAGTCTGAGGTCACAGTCATTTAAAAAATTAAATTACCCACAGGGTCATTCTCTGTAATGTCAGCCAAATCGCAAAGTTCCCACATGACTCCGTCAGAATAAGCTATTTCCTTCCACAGTAACTTTAACAGTGCATCCTGAAAGTATTCACAGTGCTTCACTTGTGGCACATTTTGTCATGTTACACGCTTATTTCAAAATTGATTAAATTAATTTTCACCTCAAAATTCTACCCCCAATATCTCATAATGACAAAGAGACAAAGTTTAATAAAAAAAAAAAATATATATAACAGGTTATGTCTGTAGACAGGTCTTGTTTGTAGACCTCAAAGACAGGGTTGTATTAAAGCACAGATCTACAGAAGGGTACAGAAAAAAAAATTCCCCAGCAATCTACAGAAACATCCTTGTTGATAACCTGCACCAGAGTGCTCTAGACCAAAATTATTGTCTGACACTCAAACTCCTGATAAAGATGCCTTATATAACCATCATATTTTAACCATGATATATACTGCGTCCATGAAATGCATGTTACATTTTCATAACACCCCCTTTTCTATTTTTAAACATTTTAGTCTCGCAGGAGGAGTACACTCAAGTGTCATATACCATTGTACAGAAAGGTAAGCTCTATGAGTGAATATTTTGTGAGGGTTTTAAGAATTAAAGTACATAAATGAAAGCATGTGAGAAAACTCTTTGAAAGTTTTGTATTATGTTGATAGATTGAGACAATTGAGTTGTTATTGTGAGCAACCACAACTACTGCTTTGTGTGTGTTTATATACTCTATAAACATTTATGGAGAAAAAACAGATTTTTAATTTGATACATTTGTTTCCAACACAGAACTGAAAGTGTCCGGACAACACATCAAGACTGTCATCTATTCTCCAGTGAATTGAGGCTCATGCATCCATCCATCCTATCCTGCTTATCCAATTTAGGGTCACAGGGGCTGGAGCCTATTCTCGTGTCATAGGCCGGGAGGTGGGGAACACCCTGGACAGGTCACCAGTCTGTTGCAGAGTTAACATATAGAGTCAGAAAACCATTCACACTCACATTGACGCCTGTGGGGAATTTAGAAACACCAATTAACCTACTGACTGACTGAGGCCCTTACATTTTTTATTTGCTGGACTTTTCTTTGCTGGACTATTAAACATTAACAGTTATTATGCTGTAAAAATAGATTTCTTCTTTTTTTGTTTCTTTTTTTCGCGGCTTGTGGGGTAAGCCGTGTGTGATTTTAATAAAGGAGAAGTGGGCAGCTTCTGATGTGAGTGAGCTTTATTTTGACAGTGATGGTACAAATGGCAGTGGTGAAGGCATGTGCAGAACATAGGATGAACTAAAGTAGGAAAACTAACAGAAACAGACCTGAAACAGAAATACAGGGAGACTCAGGGAAACAACACAGGGAAATATGACAGAGGGAAATAACACAGACGAACCAGCAACGCACACAAGAAAACACAGGGCTTAAATACACACAGGGCAATAAGGGAATGGGAGACAGGAGGGAGACACAGCTGGAAGAAATCAGAGCTGACGAGACTGAAGGAAGTAAAACAGAATACAATAACCTGAGACACTGACATTCAAAATAAAACAGGAAACAACACGTATGCACAGAGATACAGGCTTTACACAAAAGGAACACACTGGCAGGAAAAGATAAAATACAGAACTGAAACCCAAAAACACCTCATGAAATCAAAGATAAATAATACAAAATAGAAAAACACTGGGTCACCAACCCAGGACCATGAAATCTTTTTTCTTTTATTTTTTTTCTTTAAAATAGCACATTTACATTCTTCTGTATGTATTTTAAAATTCATATTGTCTGGTTTTGTACTTTTTCAACTGTCAGCTTTTTATTTTTTCTGAAATCACTGTAATTTATATCACAACAATAATAAAGGAACAATAAGTAAATAAAGAACTCTTTTTTTTAGCCGTCAGTGTCTGGTGTTGTTGCACAACACTGAAGTCACAGGAAGGTGTTTAGAGTGGACTGAAATGAAATTTGGTGAAGATTAATTCCTGTGAACCATAATCTCAGGAAATACAGAAAGTGCAGAGTCAAGGACGTTCAAGCTCTTACACAAATATTTCCTCAGGCTCAAACATTTAGTTCTTCTATCTAAAACGACCATAATGAATGTATGTTTCAGTGGCAACGAGCAGATTGTGCCTATTATTACACATACAGACATAGATTCATCACATCTGCCACCCACTGTCTCTATATTGGTCTCTGTCTTAGTCACATTGTTGGTGTCAGTTAAACCTTTTGTTACCTGCTCTGTCTGTTACCGCGTCTGAAGATGGTGTTCAAATAAACAAAGATGCTGCTTCTTTTTAAACGCATTCACTGTGGTTAGCAACCAACATGACAGCACATTGCTGTTTTATGTTCCCATTAACATATTAAACCACTGACATGTATTAAAAACACAGCCTCACTAATGCAGCACTGTGTATTTCTGAAAACCACACGCTCAAATTAAGTTCAACTCAAGTTAACTGAAACATGAATTGACACTAAAACTTTCCATCTAGCTTATGATAGTTCGGTTAAGTATTTATTAAGCATTTATAATTTTATCATTTAGAATGAAAATGAAACACTCAGTGTTCTTCCCCTCCTTCCCCTTCCAGAGATACAGCACATGAGCTTGTGTGAGTTTCTTTCCTAACTGAACATGACCCAAGAATTTCAGATTTACTCAGTGTAGTTAATCTAGTGGGTGTGATTCAATTGTGCTTCAGTAAGAAACATTGTTATGCTTGCCATGTGATACTAAGTTAGTAACCTTTTATGTTGTAAACTGTTTGGATGTGCTTGTGAAAAATACATAATATAGTACCGACTGGTCCTTGCAAACCTGTTGTTGCGTCCCCACATGAAAGCTAGGCGAACAGAGTGGGGGACAGTAACAGTTGGATCCGGGTTGAAATGAAAAGGATGCCAGGCAGAAGTGTTTAACACAAAATAAGTCTTTATTATAACCAACAAACCAATAACTATATAAATAATATCAACAGAAAAAGACAGCAACGCTGCTGTTAGCAATAAACCAGACAGGCCAAACCAAGAAATGGAGGCCACGTCACTTAAGAAAAACCACTGCTCAGTTGAGAGTTACTCACAAAGAGCCACACACGGTGGGGCTGGTCACTCGCACACTGACCAGCACACAGAAGAAATCCACCAGAAGCCTTTTCCACACCCACACACCCCAGCTTATATCACCTCTGGAGGGTAATTGGTGGTAAACGAGGGCAGATGAGCAGTAGGTGTGTCCTAAAGGAGAAGGCAGGGGCAGAGAGAGACAAGGGGAGGGGCAAGAAAGAAGGAGGAGGAGAGGAAGAGGACAACACCACGCCCACACACTCCCACAGCCTCACAGAATGTAACACCTGTAATCTCTCAGCTGATTGCACTGCTCAGTACATCCAACTATGAGGATAAATCAGAAGTGTCTAACTCCAGCTTTTCAGTCAGATGAACCACTGGTGCACCTGACTCACACAGTCATTTATGAAATGCTCTACAAAGATTTTCCCATATCACTGCAGCTAGCCAGTAATGAAAAACTACTTACTGATAAAGTCACACAACACAGTATGCCCGTTTTTTTTTGTTGTTTATTTGTTTTTTAGGTATTAAACCCATTGTTGCAGGTACAGTACAAAAATGACTCCCTTAGACTGCTTTTGAGTTTCAGTTTCCTTGTTTTTCACTGTATCACTGGTTTTATGTTCTTATGTATTCGACAATATTTGTACCTGCAACTTGAAAAAACATTACTCCCCTTATGCTCAAACCCTCTGCTGTAGCAGTAGCTTGATGTTGACCACAACTTACGAACATGAACCTGAATGCAGACAGGCACAGGCAGACTGCAGAGAACAAAAAGCTAAATGTTTATTACAGCTGATGAAAAACTAAACGTCTTACACACAAGAAAAGTGACTATCACAATAAAACAAGAAGCAGCAGGACAAAAAAACAGGCCTGAAACACATTAACATGACACAGAGAAAATAGTAAACAAACACAAAGACAAGCCTGACTAAACACGGGCGACACAGGAAAACCTAAACACAGGCGACTTGACAGTAGAGGATGGGGAACACCGAGGGAGGAAAAACTCTTAGATAACTAAGAACTGAAGGCTAAACTAAATACACATCAGAATACATGAAGTACATATTAAACCATGAATCAACATAAAATATTCAAATCAACATTAGTAAGTTCAGAAACATAGAAACACTGGATCAAATGACCCAGGACCAATGACTATGACTCTGTGTTGCCCCCTAGTGTTCTGACTTTGATACACATACACATTCACTTGCCCCCATGGGATAAATAAACTTATGTCCCTTGCTGTACTCACTGTACACTTACAACTGTGTAGCCACATCAGATACCACCTCTATTTTCAAGTTTGCTGACAACACTTAGGACCTGTCATGGTCGTATCACAATATCACCCTGGTGAAGAAAACACCAGCGTCTCTTCTTCCTCAGAAGACTTAGAGACTTCCATCTGCCACTGAGAGTGCTTAAGAACTTCTACTCCTGCACCATCAAGAGCGTCCTGGCGGGAAGCATCTGCACCTGGTTTGGGAACAGCAGCAAGCAGGATGTAGACAGAGCATCATTCGCTCTGATCTTCCTGACCTGCTGTCTGTCTACACCAAGCGGCGCAAGACCAAAGCCAGTAAGATTATGATGAACCTCTCCCATCCCAACAATGGACTCTTCCTAGACCTCACTGTTAATGTCTGGGAAGTGCTTCCGCTCCCTTAAGACCAGTACAGAGAGAATGAGGAGGAGCTTCTTCCCCAGGCTATTTGGGTCCTGAAGCAGGTGTAGGACTGGACTCTCATACATCACAGCACACACTCTGTTTATTTGCACATTTCTTAAAATTTCTTTCTTAAATTGTTTATTTGCACATTCTATTTTTTATATTTATAATCTACCTTGAACTCTTAGTTTAGTCTTTACTGTTAGACGTTTTTTAACTGCAATTGCTATTATTATTATTTTCTTTTTTTACTGTAAATTTCAAAATTAAAAGTTGTAAATTATGTAAATTTTATAAATTTCTGTAGTGTAGTTTAATGGCCGTGCATTGCACAGCAATAAGCATTTCACTACATGTCGGACGGTGTATGATTAGGTGTATGACAAATAAAATTTGAGTTTGACTTTGAAAAAATAAACAAACATATTTTAGGTCTATTTTAGTAGTAGTATGTTTAGCAGTGTGTTACTCAGTGTGATAACATTATTTGATCACTTGCACAGTTAAAATGGTCTCCCATTTAGGAGCCCAGTTTGAGTAGAGTTCTTTTTTTCTCCTCTTGCCCGTGATGTGTATATTTTTCAATGTTTTTCTTTCTGGCACGGCTACGCCCGCAGCCTGTCCATCTTATCTAGCTGACAAGCAGCACCTCAAACAGTAAAGCTACATCCACATGAAGATGCAGCAGTGTAGAGAGTGACAGTGCAGTGAAAGGAGCCAGTGTGGTAACAGCATGGGTTGGCCGTCTACTCTTCACAGTCATGTAATCCACATCTGCTTACCACCAAGACCACAAGCACTATAACATCATTTGCTACATCAAATTCAACTCTAAAAGCAGAAATATGCTAAACAACAAACGTTGTAACCAGACACTATTCCTACAAATGATGTGAGAATATAGGAGACATTTTCAGAAGCATGTTCCCTGACAGTGACATAGCAAAGCAATTTACTGGTGGGGAGAAAAAAGTGGAATACCTCACTAAGTTTGGGATTGCTCCTCATTTCTCCTCCTCAATGAAAGCTAAAGCCAAGAAAGAGTCTGCATATGTATTTCTATTTGATGAAAGTGTCCAAAGGAAAATGAACAAATGTCAGACTGACATTCACATTCTGGAATGATAACAAAGTAAACCTGCAGTATATGATGTCATTTTTCATCACACTGCAATGTAAGAGAAAGACTGAAAGGGAGTATTCAGATATAGGCTTCCAGAATCTGATTCAAATCAAATCAAATCAAATCACTTTTATTGTCACATCACATGTGCAGGTACACTGGTACAGTACATGTGAGTGAAATTCTTGTGTGCGAGCTTCACAAGCAACAGAGTTGTGCAAAATACAATAATGTAAAACAAGCAAAATATAAAAATGGCTAATCTAAAAAGTAATAAATATATGTAGAATATGTAAAGGTATATACATTACTGAATGTGTATACTAAATATGTTTTTCTACGTGTGTGTGTTTGAGTGTGTATATAGTATGTATATACATGTTTTACAAATGAAATAAAGTAAACAATAAAATAAGATATATAAAATATACAGAGGTTGGTATGTGCAAAACAGTGGTATTTATATACAGTATGGAGTGCATAATGTTGAAGTTCCAGTAGTGAGGGTGAGGTGTCTATGACGTGTTCAGCAGTCTGATGGCCTGATGGAAAAAGCTGTCTCTCAGTCTGCTGGTACGGGACCGGATGCTGCAGAACCTCCTTCCTGATGGAAGTAGTCTGAACAGTTTATGGCTGGGGTGACTGGAGTCCTTGATGATCCTCCCCGCTTTCCTCAGGCACCGCTTCCTGTAGATGTCTTGGAGGGAGGGAAGCTCACCTCCAATTATCCGTTCAGCACACCGCACTACTCTCTGGAGAGCTTTGCGGTTGTGAGCGGTGCTGTTGCCGTACCAGGTGGTGATGCATCCAGTGAGGATGCTCTCAATGGCACAGCGATAGAAGGTCCTGAGGATGCGGGGGCTCATGCCGAATCTTTTCAGTCTCCTGAGAAAGAAGAGGCGCTGCTGCGCCTTCTTCGCTGTTTTGTTTATGTGTACTGACCACGTAAGATCCTCAGCCAGATGTACACCAAGGAAGCGGAAGCTGCTCACTCTCTCCACAGCGGCGCCGTTGATGGTGATGGGGGTGTGTACTCCTCTGCACCTCCGGAAGTCCACTATCAACTCCTTTGTCTTTGCGACGTTGAGGGTGAGATGGTTGTCTTGACACCAGTGGGTCAGGGCGCTGACCTCCTCCCTGTAGGCCGTCTCATCACCGTTGGTGATAAGACCCACCACTGTAGTGTCGTCCGCAAACTTCACAATGATGTTGGAGTTTCTAGTGGCCGTGCAGTCGTAGGTGTAGAGTGAGTACAGGAGAGGGCTCATCAGTGGACCTGTTGTGGCGGTATGCGAACTGTAGAGGGTCCAGTGAGTCGGGTAGTGCAGAGCAGATGAAGTCCCTGACCAGCTTCTCGAAGCATTTGCTCACGATGGGAGTCAGGGCTACGGGTCGCCAGTCGTTCAATGAGGAGATGGTGGAGGATTTGGGTACAGGGACGATGGTGGCCATTTTGAAGCAGGCTGGGACTACAGACAGAGAGAGGGAAAGGTTGAAGATGTGTGTAAACACTCCAGCCAGCTGAGCCGCGCATGACTTGAGGACGCGGCCGGGAATCCCGTCCGGACCAGTAGCTTTGCGTGCGTTCACCCTCCTGAAGCACTTCCGCACATCCTCCTCAGACACAGTGTGCGCACTGACGTCATCCGCTGTGCGCACACTGTCCGGTCTCGTGGTGTTCGCTGTGTCGAATCTAGCGTAGAATACGTTTAGATCCTCACACAGAGAGGCCGTGGTCTGCGGTGTGCTGGTTTTCCCTCTAAAGTCTGTGATCATGTTTAGTCCCTGCCACATACTCCGAGGGTTGTCAAAATGTTGCTCCACCTTGTCCCTGTACTCACGTTTGGCTGCTTTGATCGTCTTCCGGAGTTGGTAATGTGCGTGTTTGTAGTCCGATGTGTTCGCGGAGGCAAAAGCGGTGCTCCGTGCCGCCAGTGCTGTGCGAACATCTCCGTTAATCCAGGGTTTTTGATTTGGGAAGGATTTAACTGTTCTGGATGGGACGACATCTTCCACGCATTTTCTGATAAATCCGCAGACTGAGTCTGTGTACTCATCAATGTCTTTAGCAGCCACGTGAAATATTTCCCAGTCCGCGTGATCAAAACAGTCCCGCAGCGTAGACTCCGATTGGTCCGACCAACGGTGCACCGCCCTCAGGGTTGGAGCTTCCTGTTTCAGCTTCTGCCTGTAGGCGGGCAGGAGCAGGATGGAGCGGTGATCTGATTGGCCGAATGGGGCGCGGGGGAGGGCTTTGTATGCATCCCGGAAAGAGGTGTAGCAGTGGTCAAGAAGCCGGTCTCCACGAGTGCTGAAATGGATGTGTTGGTGGAGTTTTTGTGAGACTTTCTTCAGGTTACCCTTATTAAAGTCCCCGGTCGTGATAAACGCCGCCTCTGGGTGTGCGGTTTCCTCACTGCTGATCGCGCTGTACAGTTCCCTGAGTGCTCGGTCAGTGTCGGCTTGTGGGGGAATGTAAACAGCCGTAATAATCACTGCTGTGAATTCCCTCGGTAGCCAGAATGGCCGGCACTTAATCATCAGGTACTCCAGGTCCGGTGAGCAGAAAGATCTGACCGGGTGCACGTTCGCATAATCACACCAGCTGTTGTTGATCATGAAACATACACCACCGCCTCTGCTTTTCCCAGTAAGCTCCTGTGACCTGTCTGCGCGGTGCACAGAGAACCCCGGTAGTTGTATTGCGGAGTCCGGTACCTTGTCCGATAGCCAGGTTTCTGTGAGGCAGATCACGCAGCAGTCCTGCATCTCTCGCTGGAATGAGATCCGTGCCCGAAGCTCGCACAGCTTGTTCTCCAGAGACTGCACATTCGCCAGTAATAAACTGGGTAACGGTGGTCTGTTAGTGCGCCGTCTCAGTCAAACCAGAACGCCAGATCTTCTCCCTCTGCGTCGGCGTTTGCGGCCTCCACGGGCCCAGAACAAAGGCGTCTCAGGTGAGATGAATGGGGGGTCTGCAAATGGAGGGTCCGTGTTGCAAAACTTGAACTCCGGAAAGTGATGAGAAAGTCCATCTTTTATGTCCAGTAAGGTTTGTCGGTCGTACACAAGGAGACGTGCTACTCGTGAAAAAATAAAGAAAAAGTAAAATTAAACACAAAAAACAGCTGTTGCTTGGGGGAGCTCGCGACGAGGCTGCCATACTCGGCGCCATCTTATTTAGACATTTATTTAGACATCAGCTGTTTATGGATGGTCCAAATGGGAATTGGAAGACATTCTCATAAGCCCAGTATAAACTTAATGAACAAACAAAAAAAGGTAAAATGTTGGAAGTTGTCATTTGCATATAATGCACGGTGCCTTCAGCGCAGGGTGTGCATCCACACACTGGGAACTTTAAAATGCTCAGTCAAGCCTTTATGGCTATTCAAGGATGTTCCAGCTGTAGGGAAGACTACACAGAAGTCACTGGTTCCACATCTTTTCTTCTTGGTTTTTGTAATCATCCATCCATCCATTCGCTTCTGCTTATCCTTTCCAGGGTCATTGGGTATGCTGGAGCCTATCCCAGCTGTCATAGGGGGAGAGGCGGGGTACACCCTGGACAGGTCGCCAGTCTGTCACAGGGCTAACACACAGGGACAGACAACCATTCGAAAACACATTCACTCCTGCATTCACATCTATGGGCAATTTAGATTTGTCAACCTATCCCCACAAAGTGCATGTCTTTGGAGTATGGGAGGAAGCCAGAGTACCCAGCCTGATGGTGGAATTGAACTCAGGACCTTCTTGCGTGGCAACCGTGATAACCACCGTGCCACCGTGCTGCCCTTTTTGTAATCATCAATCACTGGAAAATGTGGACGTGGCTGAGCACATCATTTAGAGTTTGCCCAATCTGAAAATGTACATGAGAGCTGCAAAAACTACAACTGTAACATAGCCAATCGCAAAGTCTTCCAAGCTAGCCAGAATTAAATATTCATGCTAGCGTTAAGGGCGCCTAAAACACATTTTTGGCACACACATACTACAGATTTATAGCATCTAACAAAAACAGGCAAAATAATGACAATAATTGAATTGAAATCACAATCAGAAGCATCAGGGTGGATAAATATACATTATATGAGCATTTTACAGTGTTTGGAAAGAAATTACACCAACCTCTTCCCCAGGGGAATTGTAGAAAAGGGGAGAGGCCAAAGGGGTACACTGTATTTATACGGTTGCACCAAAGAAGAAGAAAAGAAGAGGAGGTGCTCTAACTGATAATCAATATAACTACAGGCTTGGAGGTCCTAACAGTCAGGTATAAAGAACACATTTTGTGTAATTATAACAATATGTAATCTATGACCGGGTTACATTCACCCCCCCAAGAATTACACAAAATCCTAAAGAGTACATTTAAAAGAAAATGTATAAATACACCCACAATAACAAATACAGTGGCCTCAAACAAATTCACATCACATATACAATGAATTAAATCAGCAACATAGCTTCCTCCAAGGAGGATGAGAGACCTGAGACCCGCTCGGCGCCTAGCAAGATCCCAGGACACACAGTATAGACAAAATGAGGTGCCGTTAACACCACACAAAAACAGGCCATAATATCTATGGGTGTGACCATAAAGCAATCAGACCGCACAGAAGGACAAAATACAAACAGCTCTGTGACTCTGTGCATCTTCCTGATTTTGCTATAATTTGATATTGCTACATCCATAAATATGACTGTCTACCTTTGGTTGTTGCAAATTTGTCAGCTGTACATTCATGATGTGAATCTTACGAAGCAGCCATCAAGAGGATGGTACATTTTGGTCAAAAGCAACAACAATCATGTAGGCTGATTAAATGCTAAACTGAAACTAGAGAGTCAAAAGTGTGCTAAGAAATATCCCCCACACCATTGCACCACCACTGCCAACAGTAAGGCAGGATGGATCTGTCCTTCCAAGTTCATGCCAAATTTTGAATCAAATCAAATCATATCAAGACTCAGACATTTTTCCAGATTTATATTCTTCCAGTCATTTTGGTGAGCCTGTCCAAACTTTAATTAGCAGTTTCTGAAGTCAGAACATCAGTGCAAAATTTAAGATCACCTTCTGTTTGATCTTGATCACTTCACCTTGCTGAAGTGAGTGACAGCAGAGGGCAGAGTGGAACTACGTTTAAATGTTCACATTAAAAAAGTAGGGTGAATTTCTGGACAATTTTTATCTCAGGTTTAATCATTTTATATCAGGTTAAATCGCCTATAAAAGCTGTTGTTCCCCACCAGCCCAAGTATCTTTGTTTTAAAGTGCTGTAGTTGTAATTTGATGAATAATGATCATATTCATTAAATGAATCAAGATGGACTGTTCATATTCATCAATAATGTTGAATGATGAACAGGATTAGGATCACATGGATCACATCTATTACATTATTATTGTCATAGCAGTTATGTGTCTTAGAGATACTTCTTGGTACAATTTGAATCATCAAACTCAGAAAAAAAAACAGGAACAGGAAGTACCAACCTACATTTTTTTCTGTCGTATTTCAGTCTGATGCTCTCACAGTCAGCAGCAAGACATCATGGAGATTACAACTCTCAGGATTCGACTTTGTAAGTATTGATTCCACCAATCAAGCATACAGTTGTCACATACATTTGATTCACAGAATTTTATTTGTCTCATCAGTTTTGGTGTTCATGGTCATACAAGCTGACTGCAGTAACTTTGCTGGTGAGTTAGAAGGAATATATACAGTATATCGTTACTAATATGAACAGGAATGTTTAGATTGTAAACAATCCTGTAATACTGAGAATAATTTTAAATGACAACATGTTGTAAAGTGAATTTTAAACAAGCTTCCTTCAAAAGTGTTTGAGGCTCTGAAACTGTTAATGATTTGCATTTATTTCAACAGATCCAGATCCTGCCAGTATAAATCTTCACTGGCTGACAATCTAGCAAATTTAGCACTTTTTTGTTTTGTAATATTTATGAATTTTGAAAAACCTTATTTTCTTCTATTAAGACAAGATGATTTATTTAATTGCCTTCTTTCTTCAAATATTTCTCTCAGGAGCAGTTTTTCCTCGCATTGTTCCAAACAGACTTAAGTTCTTTGAATACGAGTCTGTCTCTGTACATTGCGAGGTAGATAACAACACCACTGAATGGAGAGTGTAATATTTAAAGAAATTAGGTCACTGCTGAACTGTACATAACCATCATCCTTAACATTACATTAATTATCATTTCATCAAAGTGTTTATTGAAGCTGCTGGCATTATGTTATAAGTTATATTATAGGGGTTATCATAATCAAATATTAACATGTTTATTACAGGTGCAGTTATAACTACTTTAAAATGATTGAGTTAATATATATATATCATAACTCATAGCCTGAGTATATTGTTACAGTAAAATAGTAGCTGAGTAAAGGCCTGAATGTATTCAGCTTCTTGTGGTATTTGAGTTTGCTTAGTTACAGGTGACGAAAGGATGTCAAGTCCATGGGGACCTCAAAGGCCTGAGATCTTCACCATATTTGGATGGATGGGGAACTTCTGTGTCTGCAGTTATCTCTTAAAATACATGGATGTTCTGTACATGCAAATTATGTGCTTGTAAACGCATGAGGGGGCGTTACAATACCCTGATGTTATAAAAGCAATCTAGAGTGTATTTTGGGTAGAGATGTACAACTGATGTTTTGCAGTTTGCACCTCTCCACGCTGCGTGCATTCATTAAAATCAATTGTTTGACCGACCTCTTCTGGACCATCATTGTTTTACTCTCGTCCTCAATTTCGAACCCATAACATTTGGTGCATTGGCCGAGGGTTGAGAGAGGGAGAAAGTTGGAGATTGAGACTGAGAGGGTCCAAGGTGCTCAAACAGGCAGACGCGAGTCAGTGGTCGAAGTGAGTTGACATAAGCCGGCTTATCTAAAGGTAAGGCACTACCTGTTGAATTATTTCCAAACTGTGCCAGATTGACGATTACAAAATTGAAAGTCTACTCACTGAAAATTACTGGTAAAGGTCTGTTTTGATTTTGGTGAAAATCTCATGAGAATTGAAGTTGAAGTAATGATAATGTAAGGTTAAGTGACAGTACTGATTAAAGGAAAAGCAGTTGGACTGCTACAAGGATTTAAGTAGTTGGACTACTAAATAGGAATAGGTAAAAGTAACGGAAATAGGTAAAGGACAAGTTAAAGTAGTTGGACTACTGAATATGAATAAGTAAAAAGTAACGGAAACAGGAAAAGTTACAGTAGTTGGACTACTGAATTTAGGATATAGGTAATTTGAAAACTGTGTATGGTAATACAGTCAGGATTGAATATACAGCTGGGCTGGGACATGAAGAAAGTCGGTTGAGGTGGTTTAATAAGATGTCTTTAAAAATATAAGTAAATTTCTGTAGAACGGAACATTGGGAATGTTCTAAGAAGTGCATTTGTCGGAAGGTGACGCTTCCAACTTGTCGGGGACGCTCGGCATTTTCCTCTGGGAGGGATAGTTCACTTGGCAAGTGTGGAGAACAACGACGCTCCTAAATAGCCAGTGGTTGGACCACTTTACCGTCCGGGACGGTATTTTGCACTTTTTTGGTCGATAGAAACCGGGTTTCGGGCGTGTAACGTACAATTATAACTTCAGGGAAGTATAGTTGGTTGCCGCTTTTAAATTGTCTTAGATTACTAGTTATCTGACCACGGCCCGGGGCCGAGACTGGTTATAATTGATTACAAAAAACTCAGGGAGTTTATCGGTTGGACCGTTAAGGTTAAATTTTTCTAAATTCGGTAGGTTGTTCGCTTTAAGGCCTTGTACATATTTGTATATTTTATAAGACGTCTCTGTGTTATAATTTGTTGTTATACTTTGTATTTTTGTATATATGGTGTGTCTGCCACGGGCGCTGCAGCAGGCTGGTTATTTTGAGAGTGTGTCTGTGAAAATGCAAATAAGGAAGCTGAGAGGTGCATAGAGGATGAGGAAGTTTATAGAGACTGCTAGACATTGCTGATGGCTGTATTTAAGACGCTGGTTTTGTTTATGACAATATTGTAAGTAAAGTTTTATTTCTTGCTATGACTGTATGACTTTTGCGGGGTTTTGAGATAGGATACATAAACTGTTGATACTTAGGACCGTTATTTGGGTTCTGAGAACTGAAATTGAATTTGAGATAATTTAATCAAACTAAGATGTTTTAGGATTTTTAGATGGGTTTTGTTTCAGTTTGAGATAATATACACAGTTACATTTGGTGTTTATCAGGTACTGTGGTTGACTTTGAGTGATACATATAGGTGTAAGTCGTTTGATGTTTGTTGGGTTAAGGAGGACTTTAGAAGATTGTAAGTGGTTTTTCGGTTAGTCAGATAATATATAAATAGTTAGATTTGACAGACTTGTTTACAGTTTGGCTTTATGTTAATATAGGTTGCAGCTGGCACAGAGGAAACACAGCACAACATCTTAAGGGTTTAAAATAATAATAAATAAATGAATGAAGTTTTTTAAGGGTTCTTGTGTGTGTTTTTAGGGATAGTTTTTTGTGGGTTTTTAGGGGGAGTGTGTGGTTGTGTGTGTCAAACGGGAGGTCTGAATACAGCTAGTGAGCTGGTGACAGACGCTGTAACATGAAAACAGAGGAATTAGAGACTAGAATGTCCTAGAAAGCAATAAAATGCAAATTAAGAAGCTGTGAACTGCTTAAACCACAGTTGGTTTCACAAGCACTGCTGCAAACATTGTTGAATGCGTGTGTTTAAGACGCCATTTATGTTTATTAGAGGGTTATAAATAAAGTTTTGAGTGCTGTAGTGGATGTATAGTAATTGATTGAGTTTTGAGTTATATATATATATATGGAGTGCATTGTATATACTTAAGACTAACATATTACTTTCAGTAGTAACCTCTCTTCAGAAATAAAGGCTGTGGTGTTTTATTTTTCCAGTTATGCGTGTGCTGTGAGAAGGATTAGAGGTTTAAATTGTTATTATTTGATTTGCTCTTTCTGAGTTTGAAAACAATGCCTGTAAAATACCATTAGGAAAGCGTATTTTGAGTGATTCTAACTGTGTGAATGCTGTCAGTAGTTGATTTGAGTGACTCTGTGTGATTTGTACCAAATAGTAAATAAGTAATAATAACACTAGGGAGGTTTATAGTAGAATGAGTGAAAAGTGGGAGGTTGAGAGAAAAGGCAGTGTGTATGAGACGATTATGAGAGTATTGGGTGAATGATGTCACAAAAACTGACAAATGCAAAAAAACTTGGAATATTTAAAAGGGTGTGCATGAAAATAAGGGTGTATTGTTTTTAGACCAAGACTTAGTAAAACTAAAGAGGGTTTGTAGACTGTAAATATGAAAAAACAAGGGTTTGATTAATTTGTAGAAACAGGAAAGAGAAACAGGAAATACTGTGCTGCTGTGTGTGTGAGAAGAAGGTGTGTGTGTGACTGATGATGTCAGGGGAGCACCCAGAGAAATAGACAGACCTTAAATTCTAAGAAGATTAAGCGAATGCATGTTTTAAGAAAAGTAATAAAGTAATAAAATTATATTAATTACAGGTTTTAGAAAAGAGACAGACCGAGAGAAATAAATACATGAACTAACAATTACATTAATGAAGTGAAAACGCACGTACACAAACTGTTACATGTGAAATTATTGTTGGAAAGTTTAATACACACATGAAATAAAGAAAGCAGTTTACACTCCTTTAATTTCCAGAACCAGTGTGTCCCCCAGACCTGATAACACCCTTGCCCAGTTGGCCCCCGTATTAGGCGAGCATGGAAGGCTGGACAGCCCATGACGGGTAAGATCCCACCTCGAAACCCTGGGACGACCTAAGGCAAGGCGCAGTCACGATTGCTTGAACCTAAGTCCCGGAGTGACCTTGGAGTCACTGGAGGAGACGGGACTTCAATGGGTAAAGCTGCTGGGTACAGGCGAAGGGGAAATGCCACTAACAATGACCAGTGATGAGCCAGAGAGAGAAAACACACCCTGTCAAAAGGAGTCTGAAACACTGCAAAAGAAACATTTACGACATCACAAAGATCACGAATAAACATTTATAAAAATCACACATACAAACAGAAATGCACTAACCTTACAGAGATAAGCTCGTGAAGAGTAATGCATAGATAGTGATTAAAACCTGGCTAAGAACACAAACATATGTAATTAAATGAGCTTGCTAATTTTATGAGTGTTAAACTAGTGTGAATGTTGAAGAGAATACACTTAAAACACACTTGGATAAAATAGAGTTGTGGAATAACTCAAACGAAGCTGTATGACAAGGGAGTGAGTTATGGAAAAAACAAAAAAAAAACAAAAGAGAAGTGATTAAAGTAGTTTAAGAAGGGTGACTTAGGAGCGCTGTTGCACCGATTGATAAAAGCAAGTGATTAGTATAGAAAGAAAATGAAAATAATTGAATAATGTGATAAGGTTTAAACATGCATTTATCTTGTGACTGAGTATGAAAATTAGTTGGAGAGCTAATGTGAGTGATGACAGAGGAGCTTGCTGTGTGTGTGTGATTGAGGCCTTGAGGAAAGGAAGCAAAGTAGACAGTTGAGAGGTGAAAATTTGATTAAGAGGTTTATAAATTAGTGTTGACATATTGTGAGAACGTGCTTATATGTTTGGTTGAATGTGAGTTTGGTAAAGTGCTTAAAGGGGGATGTTGTGTACAAAACGGTGAAGCTTTTTACGTTTTGGGTGTGTTCTATGGCTGAAATTTAAGATTGTTGAAGATTTTTGAGGTTGTTGTTTTATTTTTAAAGAGGGAGTTTTAATAAACATGGACATGTTTAAGGGGTTTTGTAACAGTGCACTTATAAAGAAAAAACCTGTCAGGTGATTTTGTTTTGTACTTTGATGAGCTAATACTCAGCTCTCTTTTTTCTCATTTTTGTTCTAAGCAGGCCTGCAAAAGACAACAATGAATAACGGCGCCGACAATAGTCTCAGGAAAACAAAAAGTAAGGTGACCTTTTCCGAATTACAATGGGTCAGATTGTGGGTCCCTGTCTAAGAGGATTGCAGCGAGCCAATCCAGTCCAAAAGTATAAAGAACTATTTTCTTAAGAAACGAGTAAAAAGAAAATAAATGATTATACAAATAAACTGAGTTTGCTGAAGGTGGTAAATCTGATTATTTGTGCGGAAGTCAACTAATACCCGATGTTAATGCGTGTGAGTGAATGTGTGGGTGAATGGACGACCAGGCAGACCATAGGTTGGACCGACTGGACACTGACAAAAGACTGGACTAAGGTTGGACACATGACTGATAATTGTTATGTTTTAAGTTTTGTTTTATAACACAGGTTGGATCATAAGTGGACAAACTGAGTATGAAGTGTGAAGTTCTGGTTAACACACAGGTTTTTGTTTCTAGGACGTTTCAAGGATGCAGGCTGTGGATGGAGCCAAGAAAAGATTTGACATGATGATTAATTTGATTTCATTCCTTAAACACAGGTTTGAAGGCCCGGAGCAACTATACCTAATATGATATGATTAACTTTTCTTTTAATTAAAACTTTAATTTTAATTAGTTTGTAACACATGAGATGTGTCACAAAAAGGGGGGTGTTGATATATGTGATTAGCTACATGAAATGTGCTCTTTTAGGGTTACTAAGCAAATGTCTACGTGACCTTTACCTGACAACCTTTGTGATGATAAACTTGTTTACCGACTTGCTTTCTTGTAGAACATACAGACTTAGGAAAGGGGAACCTCAGCTCTGAGTTTTGAGAATAACTCTGTTAAGTTGACAGGAAAGACGTCGGAATAGCCATATAGGGCAAATGTATTAGAGCTTGTAATTAAATGTGGGACTTGAAAAGAGGAAGCAAATTTGGTACAGGACGTGCTTGAGATGATCAGACGAGAGAAGGAGAAGGTCAGGAATAGTTTAAACTAAGATTGAGAAATTAAATGGGGTAAAAGGGGGTGTAGTTTCAGGGCAGTTCACAGCCCGGCGTAAACGCAAGGTGCTGTCACAGCTTAAGTTATTTGGTTGATTTATTTTATGACAAAATAATAAGGAAATATTAAAAAATACAACACGTTGAGGAGATCTCTTTTGTTATATTTTAGTGTTTAACATGAAAGATGCCTCTCTGGAGCTTCTCTCCTGATGCTACCCCACCAAAAGACGCTTATCCATAGAGACTATGTCAGCTCCCAAACAGACAACAACAAACCAAGACTAGCAATAAACAATCTAAATATAAATAATAATAAATAAAGAACAATACAGAATCCAGATCTGAACCGAAGAATAAAATAGTGAAATGTGGATTATTAAATATTAAGTATTTCTCTTCAAAAGCGGTTGCAGCAGATGGCTGCCCGTACCTGAGCATGGTTCTGCTGGAGGTTTCTTCCTGTTAAAAGGGAGTTTTTGCTTACCACTGTTGCCAAAGTGCTTGCTCAATAGGGGGTCACAAGATTGTTGGGTTTTTATTTGTATATATGAAATATTTTAAGGTGTATGGGCTCATTATATTGTTTTATGTACTTTAATAATGAAGGCTGGCTGGTAGAGCAAGGCCACCTTTTACTCACAAACAAGTGCTCAGCCAGACTGAAAAAACAGGAAGCTTTAGTGCACAAGGCATATTAATAGATATAGACACAGAAAGAGGAACTCCCCATATAAACAACGTTCAAAACTGTGTGAAGTATAAAGTACCGAAATAACACTATATAAGTCACAGCTGATGATTCTAATGTTAGAGAGCTCTTGCAACTGGCGTCTGAGCTGTGCAGAGGTCGCTCTTAAGACAGGTACTTATGTAGGTTAACATAAGGTTGAGCCCAACAGAAGCAAGGCACCCTAAATGCGCACAGCATGCAGCAGGGGTTGCCAAAATAATATAGGAAACAGCACATGTAGGGAGAGAACACTCACTAAAAGTTCTGACTAACATAGTGTGGTGGCTTATGTGAACTTGCAGGCGTTCACTATGACATCATTAGCACAACAGAGACTGAGTAAAGTTTTAGATGCTCGAAATCTGACACTTACACATGAAGGAATCAATATGGCAGATGTAATGGGATTAGGAGGACCTAATTATTGTACTAAGAAAGCAGAACTTGAAGGGAAAGTCAGGGAAGATTTAAAAACAGGACCTGTTGAGATTGGGGATTTAGAGATTTTTATTGCTATTATATAATGTGCCTTATGATGACTGCATTAATAACAGGGTGTACAGTATAATTTTAATAGTATTGAATATGTTTGTGATAACAGTGATGTCTCTATTTACAGGTTGAGTTTATTTCAGACACAACGCATAACTGTGCTTGTTTAGAGTTCATGTTCCGTCCAAAAGGGTCTTAAGCTTCACTGGTGAGAGTGTCCAGGTGATACATGTTGAGGGAAGATGAGAACATAGCAGGTTAATTGCATGCACGCTTACAAACACACATGATTTAAATATAGGCCAGGCCGAAGGCCTGGACTTTATGTAGCTTTTAAATTTACAGCTCCTAACTTGCAGGAATGGTGTGGAGTGTAATGAATGAATGCAAAACATGCTTACAGACACAAACATGAAATGGATTTATTTTGTAGGGTAAAGGTGGACCAC
This sequence comes from Pelmatolapia mariae, assembly GCF_036321145.2. Taxonomy (NCBI): domain Eukaryota; kingdom Metazoa; phylum Chordata; class Actinopteri; order Cichliformes; family Cichlidae; genus Pelmatolapia; species Pelmatolapia mariae. Next base: position 55,809,823 of record NC_086229.1, on the reverse strand, counting down.
ATGTTCCTTTGTTTCTGCTTAGCAACTGCTGAGGTAAAAGGTGTTAAAGATAAATATGCAATAAGTGAACAGGAAATGTGTGAGGGTGAGCCGGGTGAAACAAAATGTTGTAGATAATGGAAACTTGTCTAACTGGCATTAACAGTAACTTTTGCATGTTATGTATATGCTTGAGGCCAAAAGAGGCGTAAATCCTGATAGAAAACTTTGAAGTGTGCTTTTTAGCGGAGATTTAGGCTGACAGGGGGATGGTGTGTATTTTACTCTGTGTTTAATAAAGCTAAAAGCGTTGCTCACACACATAAAGAGTATTGAGATTAAGTAAAGTTAATATAATGGATAGAGCCCAGAACATGATGTTGTGAACCAACTTTGAATAATGACAGGAACCTTAGATGAACACAGTAGGTTAGTAAGGTGTAGCAGAGAGAGGCTGTTTGTTTTTTATCCCTTACAGGAGAAGATTTCCACTAGAGAGGGACCCAGAAAAGGAGCAGAGACCACTTAAGCATGAAGTGTTTTCAAGTGGGAGCTGGTGTTTTATTACTGGACCACCTAGAGGACATGAGGTGGTTGTCTGATTTGCTGAGTCAGAGGACGCCTAGAGAGGGTAAGAGCGAAGACAGTGGAGTTGGGAATGGTGGTTTCGGCGCCCATGATACCATTAATGGATCTAGAGGTGACAGAGTGGGTCGAGGAGTGACACAAGGAAATGGTGTGGTGATGTCTCTGGAGAGACATCAAGAGAGGGAATTGTAATATTTAAAGAAATTAGGTCACTGCTGAACTGTACATAACCATCATCCTTAACATTACATTAATTATCATTTCATCAAAGTGTTTATTGAAGCTGCTGGCATTATGTTATAAGTTATATTATAGGGGTTATCATAATCAAATATTAACATGTTTATTACAGGTGCAGTTATAACTACTTTAAAATGATTGAGTTAATATATATATATCATAACTCATAGCCTGAGTATATTGTTACAGTAAAATAGTAGCTGAGTAAAGGCCTGAATGTATTCAGCTTCTTGTGGTATTTGAGTTTGCTTAGTTACAGGTGACGAAAGGATGTCAAGTCCATGGGGACCTCAAAGGCCTGAGATCTTCACCATATTTGGATGGATGGGGAACTTCTGTGTCTGCAGTTATCTCTTAAAATACATGGATGTTCTGTACATGCAAATTATGTGCTTGTAAACGCATGAGGGGGCGTTACAATACCCTGATGTTATAAAAGCAATCTAGAGTGTATTTTGGGTAGAGATGTACAACTGATGTTTTGCAGTTTGCACCTCTCCACGCTGCGTGCATTCATTAAAATCAATTGTTTGACCGACCTCTTCTGGACCATCATTGTTTTACTCTCGTCCTCAATTTCGAACCCATAACAAGAGTGAAGTGGAAATCCCATAAAATAAAGAACGCTTCCTACACATCAACATCACCCTGCATAATTTATCCTACCTTTGAAAGTCACAGTGGAGAATACTGGTGTGAAACTGAAGGTGGAATAAAAAGTGAGGCTCTGAACATCACTATTACTGGTATGTCGAGTAAATATACATGCATATATAGATAGATAGATATAGATAGATCTATATCTATATAAAGTTTTGTTTTAAAGTGTTAGTTTGTAATACAGGGCTGGACCATTTTGGTTGTTTCAACACTTTTCACAAAAAAAGTAGTCAAATTTTTTATTATCACAGTCAGATGTAATAATTCAAAATAATTACGAAGTATGAAGTATTTTTTATCACACTTCTCAGCTGGTTCTGTAATCTTGCAAACCCCGACCCAACCTGTGAAGGAGGGAAATGAGGTGAACTTTAATTGTAAAAACAAGGAAACTCAGTCAGAACACATAACTAACTTCTACAAAGATGGCGTCTCTCTCGGGACCTCTCATCAAAGCAGCATGACCATCAAAAATGTCTCCAAGTCTGATGAAGGACTCTACAAGTGCAGCATTGATGGAGCTGGAGAATCACCTGAGAGCTGGTTAGCTGTTATAAAACAACATCATCCAGGTGATTTATATATTGTTTTTTTTAATACATCCCTATTTTGTGCCATTTGTCTTTTTTCTGTTCCACTTTAATATTTTCATGTTCTTTCCAGCACCTTACAATGAGACTGATCTTTCACATGAAGTCCCTAAAATATCACATGATGAACTCCCTAAAAAACACATTCAGCTGTGGACTGTCATCTGTGGTTTATTGGTGACTCTGTTGTTGGTGGTAATAGTCCTGGTTCTACATAAGAAGCACAAAGGTACAGAAAAGTTCTCTCCCAGAAACAGGTTGTAAATTCATTTCATTTTGCTGTTACAGTAGCACAGGGGTGTCGAACTCCAGGCCTCGAGGGCCGGTGTCCTGCAGGGTTTAGATCTCACCCTGGGTCAAAACACCGGAATCAAATGATTAGTTCATTAGCTCTGGAGAACTTCAAGACATGTTGAGGAGGTAATTTAGCCATTTGAATCTGCTGTGTTGGATCAAGCACACATCTAAAACCTGCAGGACACCGGCTCTCGAGGCTGGAGCTCCCTACCCCTGCAGTAGCAGAGAAGCAAATCTTTTGACTCACTCTACTAGATCATACCAACCTTAACAGATTGTTTTCTTCAAATGTATTAGCTGTTGATTTTTCTTATTATATATCATTACATAAATATTCACTCATCCTCTTTACTACACTTGACACTAAAGTCATGTATTTCAAACATGCATTTAGAAATGATGAGATTTCAATATACAGTGGAACCCTGACTTACGAATACCCCATTTAAAGAAAAATTCAACTTACGAAGGCACTGAACGGCAATATTTCAGCCATTGTTACGGCAAAATGCCCGCGTAACGAAATCCGCTGGCTCTGATTGGCTGAGCCTACAATGCCCACAATGCCTTCTGAATCATGTGACAACCCCTTGGCTTTCGTAATTGCGCTTCGCTGTTCCATTTGAACGACATATTGTTGTTGCAGTTAGCAATTAGCCTATAGCCTATCGTTCAGCATCGCCTCACTCAAAAGGCGCGATGGGTGCTTCGACTTACGAAAATTTTCGACTTACGAAAGACCCTCGGGACTGAATTAATTTCGTAAGTTGGGGTTCCACTGTAATAATAATTTACTATACTAACTATACTATTGATAACAATGATTAGCATTGTGTGCATAGCATGAATGTTAAGGTATTTTTTGTTCCAAATATGAGTCCTCCTCACATTTTTGTTTTCTTTTTTACATTTCAGTGCAACAAGATACCACTGACCTACATCAAGTGAAATATGCTGTGGACAGAAAAGAAAGGAAGCAGAAAAGTAAATATTTTATTTAGTCATTTATATTTTATAAGGGCTTTAAACAATTAAAACAGTATATAAATAATGTGTGAACATGATGCATCAGGTTTTATCCTTAGTTGTTTTTGTTAGATGGAGACAATTCAGATCATCCAGATGATGTCCTGTATGTCGCTATTAAAAATCCCTGGAAGAAAAAAGGTACACATACACACACACACACACACACACACACACACAAATATATATATATTATATGATCTAACATGCATCAAGAAAAAAAAAGTGTTTCTTGATAAATTAACAGGTACCTTTGTTTCCAACACAGAAACGAAATTGTCTGGAGCAGACATGAATCCATGCTGTTGAGAAGGGACTGTCATCTATTCTTCAGTCAAGTGAGCCTCATACATAGTGTAGTTGTTGGACTTCTATTAAACCATGACATAACATCACGCCCTGAAATCACACAACGATGCTTGGAGTAATTTGCTAACAGCAAATGAGAAAATGAGAAACAGAAAAATAAAAGACAAAATGATGATTGTTATTGTTGTTTTAAGCTTTAAAGAAAAATGAAAAAAAAATATCCTCAACACTTTCTCATAAAGATAACACTTGTTACATTAAGGGTTTTTAATGTATTTATGAAATTGATATTATGTTCCTATGTACTTTTTAAGAGTGACAGCTTTTCTGTATCTCTTTCTTCAGTCATTGTAATGTTAAAAAGCAACAATAATAAGGGAAAAATTAACAAGAAAGAAAGAAATTTCAGTTTTTTATTTTTGTTTTGTTTTGATAGCAGTAATTATAGTGTAAGGTTTTATTGAATACTGAAGTCACAGGGCGGTGCTTGGAGTGGACTGAAATGAACTGACAATTTATTCCTATTGGAAATTTCAATAAGAACAAAAAGTACAGACACCACTTGGAGAACCAAAGATATTTTAGTTCCAGTAAATAGTGTTTTACTATCATTTCCTCAAGTTCAAACAATGTCTTCTTTCAAAAAAAAATCCCTTATCAATGTATGCTTCAGTGTAAAGACTAACTTATGTCTATTGTTACACATACATACAAACGTTATACCAGGGGTCGGCAACCTGTGGCTCCGGAGCCACATGCGGCTCTTTAGTCCTTGTTCTTCGGCTCCGGGTGGTTTGGGAAAATAAATTAGAAGTATTTAGCTGAAGTGTATTCTATTTGTGTTTAGTTCTTTTTTTAACTTGTAGTTCTAAATTGGAAGATTATTGTGATATTGAAATATAAAAATAATATTATATTTTATTATTTGTCATCGCTCAAAATAAGCGTCACACTCGCGGAAGCTGGTGTACCTGCAGAAACGCTGTGCATTTATCGAGACTTTCAACCCCAGGTAGGCCAATTATGGATCTTCGGATCCACATTATGTCAGCAGCTCCACCGTGAACTATGGTAAAAACAAACACCGCTCACGCCTCACAGACGACAGCTTACAGTCCTGCGTAAAGATGAAAGTGACTTCGTACAGCCCCGATTTGCAGACGCTGTGCACAGAGGTTCAGGAGCAGAAGTCCCATTGTAAACATACCACGGCAGACCGGACAATGTTTCCAAGAACATGCTTTTCAGCATCTCTTTATTGACCACTTTTCACACACGGTTGCTGTACGTATACAGCCGGCTGTAGCTTTTCAGCTCACAGCCCGACACATACCAACACAACAGCATAGATGGCACAGATGTTAAGGCGGTGAGGTGTGATTGCGGGTGCCGCTCAGGTGCGTCCGCCTCCCCTGCAGCGGCACTGCAGACCACGCCCCACCACACACATTAACCAGGTAAAATACATATTTAGGCAGAATTTTGCAAATATCTAGTTTTTCATTTTTTTTAGCAGCATAGTGCTTTTTTCCAATTATTTTTTAAAAGTCAGGTCAAGGCTCCAAAAGCCCAAAGGAGATTTAAGGGTTTCGGCTCACAACAGTTTTTGTTTGCTACATGGATCATTTTAGTTCAGCTGGGTGTCTTTCCTTTTGTTATATTTCTTTAAAAGTTCAAAATGTGTTAATTACATAAATAAAATGTAATTTTCTCTGTAGCACTTCATGGATTTCATAAGCGACACACCTTAGTTGTTCACACAAAGCATAAAGGTAAAAAAAAACAATATATACAATGTTATCTTCATTTTAGATGTCAAAAAGTATTTGCGGCTCCCAGTGTTTTCTTTTGCGTGGAAACCGGGTCCAATTGCTGACCCCTGCGTTATACCTTTGATGCTTTTTTTTAGCACAGTTGCAAAGTGTGTGAGCAAGTGGGGCATCTGTCCTAGATTGAAGACCTTCCCACCCACACACACCTCCTCTATATTCGTCTCCGTCTCAGTCATATTAGTGTCAGTTAAACCACTTTGTCTTACCTGCTCAGCTTGTTAACACAGCTGAAGATGCTATGCATATGACCACAGGTTCTGGCTTTTTTGAATACATTCACTGTGGTTAGCTACTAATATAACAGCGCATTGCTTTTATATGTTTCCATTGACATATTAAACAACTGGCATCTCTTTAGATACCATGCTTATTCGGCAGGCTGTATGTCTGAAACACACTCAAATATAGTTCAACCCACAGTAACTGACACATGAACTGACACTAGACTGTAAAATTATCTTATTATAGTTCTCTTAAGCATTTATTAACTATAGCACAACAAAGCACTAAACATGTCAATTGTTTTTCTCAGACAGTTCAGGGTGGGGGAATTACAAAGTGCACCCTTTGTTTATGAACTACCACAACCTTTGATTTAATACTTAATTTTATGAACTTCAAAGGTCAAAACGTTTGATGCATGCTCACTCATCCAAGTGACGCTACGTCCAGATGAACAAAATCAACCTTTGGTGAACTTTAAGGGTCATCGATGACTCAGTGGTTCCCTCTAATGAGCCACTGTGGGAAGTTATATATACGCTTTGTGCAGTCCATTATGCATGGGCCTGACAAAACACTTAAACAATTAGGTGAGGTAGCCCAGAAAGACATAAAAGCATAAGTCTGATTTTAAGTGGTATTTATAGATGCAGAAAGAAATCTAACAGCCATCATGTTACTCTAGAAATTTTGAATGGTGTTACAGGTGATTCACTTTGAGAAATGTGATATGAGACCAGGCTGCAGTCAACATTCATCAAGACAAATTAGCAGTGATCAGAGAGGTTTGGGAAAAGTGTGTGGAGTTCCAGCCACTCATCTATATCCCAAGTACAAACATCACAGTATATGCTGAGCAGGATAAATTATGTTTTTTTTGTTTCTCTTTAAAACTGTCACATGGAGGTGACAGGTAAAAGAGGCTTAAAATGACTAATCAATTAAATTATGGACGTTGTTTTTCTACACAAGACTCATATATCATAAACATGTGTGCAGGAGAGTGTCATGGTCTGTGTGTGGCAGGCAGGAACGGAGGACCCAAAATGCAGACTCCAGGAGGCAAACATGAACTCAAACTCAGCTTTAACACTGTACGGCAGAAAAACGGACTAAACTCAGAATACAAAATAACTAAACAGGCAGGCTGACCGAACACACAGGAAGGAATGATGGAGATCGTGACACTGAACTGAGGAAATCACAGACAATAGCTGTGTCCCAATTCAGGGCCTGCATCCTTCGGAGGACCCGGCCTTTGCAGTTTACGTGGGCCGTGTCCTCCTAAGACCGAGAAGGCCGGAGATGCGAGGCTTGTGAAATGGGACGGTCTAGCCTCCATCGCGCTGCTCGGGTTAACTAGAAACCATGATACTAACCACTGGAAACGTTTCATACAGCATAGTTTGACAGAAATGAGGGAGAAATTGTTTTTGGTACATCTGTTTGTTTTTATATGAGCTTTGTTTGATTTGAAAAGTATCTGTAAAAACATGATTGTTGGGCTTCATTTAGCTTACAATTTAGCTTGCCATCACCAGTGTGTGAATGGGTGGATGACTGGATGTGTAAAGTGCTTTGGGGTCCTTAGGGACTAGTAAAGCGCTATATAAATACAGGCCATTTACCATTAAGGCATCTGTATTTTTGATTTGGTGCTATATAAATAGAATAGAATAGAATAGAATTGAATTTCCAAACCGAGCTAGTTAGGACAGGCTTCACTGTCCCACCAGGAGAGCTGCATGAGTTGGCTGGAGAGAGGGAGGTGTGGGGATGTCTGCTTATGCTGGGCTTACACTCTGCAATTTTTGACCCATTTTGAGCCGATTTTTGAGTCGTGCGACCGTTTTGGTGATCGGCCCGAGTTTGGCCTTCATCGTGCGTCGTGCTTCGTGTAGTATACGTGGGGTAACGAGAAGCGATTAACACCTCACAACCAGCTCCCAATCATCAATCGCTTGGTCGGGAGGATTTCAAACCTGTTTGAAATCCTCACGACCGTCGTGAGGGTGTCACCGCAGCCGCTCACACTGCGCACGCGCAAACACATAAATGTCGGTGAAAAAAACAGAGCAGCACAGCAGTGCAGCGTGTGATCTGGACACAAGCGATGGAGGCACTTGTAGAACTTTGGAAAGCTCATACGAGACTTTTCGATGTGGCCTCACAAAATTATCACGACCACAACAACCGTGAAAATAATTGGATTTACATTGCTGCTCAATCACAGCTGCCTGATCAATGTTTTTCATTAGCAATTTAGCAAAGTTGATGGTGGTGGTGTGCGTGTCTGTGTGAGTGAAAGACACAGAGGGAGAGCGAGCGACAGATTTTCTGTTATAACCTTCATTTTATGGATGCACAGTGTGAGCACTCAGGTCGCATCAGAGCATCGGGCCGTATAGTGTGAGACCCTGCATCGTGACCTATGAACTCCTAACCCCTGCGAGTCAATCGTACAGTTTGAGCAGAAGCTGAATAACGCAACTGAAAAAATCGCACAGTGTATGCCCAGCATTAGACTGCTGTGTCTGGACGAGAGCGAGTCCACGTTGAAGATACTGATAAATGCTGATAAATGATTAGTGAAAACTGAAAGGCTGACAGGAAGTCGACTTCACTCTGTAAGATAATTCTTCTACAGCTGATTTCTAACTGATAACTGATCGTTAATCTCTGTCTGTGTCACTTCCTACAGCTGAGTTATAAGTAGCTAAATCAGTCGCTCTTTTCAGCAGAGACATGGATCCATTATTAACTTTTAGATTTGCTTGTTTGTATTCATGGCTCCTATAATGTTTGTGTTGGACTCTTTTTTTCTTTCATTTATTAATCAAACATACTTTCCGTGATTTGTGATTTATTTGCTGCTGCAGTTATACAACTGATACCTATATTTGTGGAGGAAAAGCCAGTGAAGGTTACAAAGAAGAACTGAGGGAATGAAACTGAGATGAAACTGCAGACAACAGTGCATTTTAAGGTGTGTAAAAATGTCAAAATTAAGGTTTTTTAGTGATTATCAGGCTAAAAGGTATAGTTTTACCATACAATATTACAGATAAACCCCAAAAATCAAATGGTTCTCTGTGAACAATGTTTGGCAACAGTTTTGAGGATGAATGAGCTTTTAACAGGAAGAGGTGACCAACCGAACCAGGTTCAGGGAGGGACTGCTATCTGCTGTGATTGGCTGGAGCGTGTGAGGATAAAAAAATTAAAGAGCATAACAGAGAACAAAAAACAGAACACACGGAAGCAAAAAGAGAGGAGTGGAGCACTCAGTGCATCATGGGAAGTCCACTGCAGCCTAAACCAAATAGATGGTCCAAGGTCACCTGATCCAGCCCCATCTACCTGCAGGTTCATACAATTTAAAATCAGCACAGTGCACCCAGCGCATGCTCCCGACAGGGAAAACCAGTTCTGCAGGGGAGACCTACCTTGGCACTTGTGCAGGTGAAGCCAAAGGGAAGATATGCTTCACTATATGAAGTTGGTTTGGAAACATATTTGGCGATGCTTCATCTCCTGCTTTGCGTTTGTGTGGGAGCCTCGTCAAAAACCTGTCCATCATGCTAGCAGTGTCTAAGCAGTTCGTTTTTTTTTTTTTTTTTTGGCAATGGCCCACACTTTGGGAACCTCTGGATTAGATAGACCCTGGGGCAGAGCCAGGACATGATGAAGAGATTATGTCTCCCGGCTGGTTTGGAAAGGCTTCACTGTCTCACCAGGAGAGCTGCAGGAGGTGGCTGGAGAGAGGGAGGTGTGGGGATGTCTACAGGAAACATTTTAAAAACCTTCTCAGTGGCATCAGTGGATTTCCTTCACTCTTAAAATGCAGATGACATGTGAGTAACTTATGAAAGCAAAGGGCAGAACAGGAGTACATTTGATAAAATCCTGTCACGGGGGTATCCCAGTGAATAAAAAAAAGCAGGTTTCACACAAATCAGTATCACAAGATAAGACCATTAAATTAAGTCCCTGCCAACATGTGCGAAGAACATAAGTTATGCTGTGAATTTTCATCACATTCATTACACTGAATTTATAAATCCAATAACATTGCTTGCAAGACACCTTATACTTCTAAATTGGAAAAATAAAGCCCTGCTTTGTTAAGAGACACAATGTATCATTTACAATTGGAGGAAATTAAGTTTTCATTGAGAGATAATGTAAAACACTTTTACCTAATTTGGCAACCCTTTATAGATTACTTTAATAAGTAAATGGGAGGGATAGCCTCCTCCCATATCCACTCCAAGTTTATATATATTGGTCCGGGCAGATGTATTGTTCCTTTTTGGTGGGGTTTTGTTTGTCTGTTTGTTTTTCTCTCTTTCTTTCTCCCCCCCCTTCTTTGTATATACTCATTTAGGTATATAAATATGTATGTATAGACATAGATATGTGATTGTTTATATAATGGTAATTATATTTTATGTAAAAAGGAGGGGGAGAGGAAGGAAGGGAGGGGAAAAAACTCACTGTCACTGTAAATGAAACACATACTTTGTTGCCTGATTTGAGATATGAGTTGACCCCTTTTTATTCAAAACATTTAATTTGTTCTACAGACAGGGACAATTAAACCCAACATTTAGCTTCATCATTATTAGGATTTTTATGCATGAAATCTGTTTGTAGACTTATATAATTGTATGTAATTATACATGTATATTGTATATTGAGGTAGGATCAAATGAGTTTACCTTTAAGTCTGTTTGTACCAACTCTTTCTTTTTTTCATTATTGTTTAAAGTGTATTTTGTTGTTATTTTAGACATGTTCAAAATAAATCAATCATTCAGTGACAAAAAAATATATATATATATATCCATTCAACTCACTCTCCTCTTTCTGCAAACTACCTTTTTATTCCACACACGCACACACTATCACACGAAGTAAACTATCACACTGTCACCTGACTTCTTCCATTGCTCTGAAAAGCTTGTCATAAGTCCTACAGCCACTAGAGGGCCTTATTGTGTGTCTTTTGTTGATAAGGGAAACTGGCTCAAAGGACTGATGCTGATATTTTTCTTCAAAACAAAGTCTCCACATTTAATGTTGGTTAAGACTAGCTTCTCTGCACTTTCACATTTCAACAAATCAATATAAATTCCTCACATGCTGCATGTCTTGTCAAAGGGTTGATAGATATCATCTGACTAGTACACAAATACAGACTATTAGTGCCTGCATGTACTTGTCCGAATCCATCTTTTGGCCAAATTAATGACATTATGCGTTCATTTCTTGTGAATAATATAATTATGCATCTTGGTCAAAAACTGAGATCTACTGGGATTTTACCATACAATCATCCATGTAGATTACAGAGAATATTCCAAAAGAGGAAATTCCAGTAAGAGGCAGCTCTGTGGATGAAAATGGAAATTATTTATGTCAGAGGTTAGAAGAGAAAAGCCAGACTGCTTCAAAATAATAGGAACTCAAAAGTAACTCAACAACTTGTTGCAACAAAAGTATGCAAAAGAGCAGCTCTGAAGACACAAGACATCAAACCTACAAGCATGTAAGTTAGTGTGCAACTATTTATGCAGCCCTATATAGCATCACAGCCTACTATAGTTGTTAGATCACAGTGGAAGATTCATTTCAGTTTTATTTATATAGCACCAAATCACAACAACAGTGGCTTCAAGGTGGTTTATGTTGCAAGATAAAGACCCTACAATGAAAAAAAAAATACTGATTAAATGCAGAATTGTGTATAAACAATGAAAAGAGCATCTTGTAGAAGAAATACTCCTATTTCCAGGGTGCTAGGGGCTTCTCATAATGCACCATGGCAGCATAACTAAGAGAAAATCCAGGGTCATCTGATCCAGAGATAACTGTAAGCTTTATCAAAATGTTTTAGCCTAATCTTGAATGTAGAGAGTCGCCCAAATCCAAACTAGAAGCAGGTTCCCTATAAGAGGGGCCTGAAAGCTGAAGGCTCGGCCTCCCAGTATAAATTGAAAATATATATGGTTTGTGAAAACAACACTCAAAGAAAAGCTGCTGTGAATTGCACGATTTAATTCAAACCCTGCAGTGGTTGGTGAGCACACATATGACTGGTGCTGGTATGATATTTCACTTCCTGCTCCGTGTAAAAAAGGTTTATTTCCTGTGTGCTCTATATATTACCGGAGAAAAGATGACTCAATCTTTTAGTTCTCAACAAAAAAAAAAAATGTGAAGGGGATCTTCCTTCCAATCCAGTAGATGTCTGTTTAGATATTGTAGGATATTTTTTTTAACAAAGACTGACTTTTTTTTAACATAACAAAACTTGTAACTGGTTGCCAGTGGGTGATTTTGCCAATCACCCACTGCCATCTCTAAAGTTCTGATTATGCACCTTGTTAGTGAGAAGACATCATGACACCTTAAAAAAAAACAGCTGAGTGAAACAAAACAGAACTATAAGATGTGTGTGTAGCTTAAGAAAAGCAGATGTGGTCTGTCTGGTGAGTCACGTAATGACTGTCTATTTAAGAGTAAGCAGCTTATTTAAGTCTAACAGTGAAACCTCTGCCTATCATCTTTGGTGTGTCTATGCAGGACACTATGCTTAGAAAGGGGCACATTTCATTACTAGAAACAGAAACTGGGTCATTTTTAACTCCATTGCACGTTTAAAGTAATTAAAGTTCATTTGAAACCACATCATCGCATCTCTCCTCTGAGGTGTGTGAAATGAAAATAAAAAACACATACTTGTACACAAAAACACCAAAAATATCAGCTCCAATGAGTATTTGCAGATAATGATAGTGTAATAAGTGTTTGCTTTTATTATTTTAATCAAGTTATTTGTTGATATGTGTTTCATGTTTTGTTGCAGCCATATGTGAGGTCAATTTTAAAATGCAGGCAGTTCATTTTATTTTAAATATGACCAAATCACAACAACAGCCCCTTGGAGGTGCTTTATATTTTAAGCAAAAGACTATATTAATACACAGAAAACCCAACAATCAGAAAACTCCTTATGTTCAAGAACTTAGCAGCAGTGGAAAGGAAAAACCATCTACTGTGACTGACTGTGGCCTGAGGGGAGGGAAAGAAAAGAGCAAAAAGACACAGAAAGATACACTGTAGAAGAAAATTATGAATGTCTTTGCCACGAAACACATTTGAAAATAAGGGTAAGAAGCTGCAACAATGATGAAGACCCAGGATCTTCCATAGCTCTCCAGAACACAAGGCCACACATCTCAATGACAAACCTTTGTCCACCTAAGAGGAAAAAGGGGAAGCTCCCAGACACAGCTCTCAAAGCCAACGGACAAGAGCCCCAAAGAACCAGAGGAAATGGTCAGCCAATCCAGCTAGAGGCTAGCCAACAAAGCCGAGAACAGTCTCGTGCCAGATGTCTAAGAATTATTCATTAACACCAAAAAATAAAAATTATACTGGCTTTATGTCCAGTATTGTTTAGTGATGAGTATCACAGCACATGAAGCCTCAAAAACCAGGATTTCAGGAAGTACGTTAAATACAGAAACCACTTAGAGAACCAAAAAAATTTCAGTTCTTAAAACCAAACAGAATCAAACAAAAACAAACAAAAAGCCCCTACAATTTTTTTGTTTCAGTTCCTCATGCTCAAACAATTATATCTTGTGTCTAAAGAAGTCTTAAATAGAATTTCAGTGTCAGAGAGGAACTTTAGTTAAATACCAACGATAAACACCAATAATCTAACAAAATACACTACTTTCAAAAAATGTAAATTACATTTTTAGAGATATCTAAAAAAAAACACAATAAATACATCAGAGAATATTTTTTCTGTGCAGATTCATAATGTGAGTTACTGGCAGTTGACCTAAATTTATCGAAAATGAATGTAGGTCAGCTGGGTCAGCTTCTTAAATCAATTCATTGCAGTTCAAAATGATAAGACATTGTTTTTATACACTGCAATCCCATTAACACATTCCATTAACCATTGGGCATTTCTGAAACCTACACACGACATTGAAATTAAATTCAGCTCAAGATATATGACACATAAACTGGATCTAGAATTTTTATGGGGTTTCTAATAATATAATATATAACAATACAATTAAGAAACATAGATTTAGTGGGGTCCGTCTTACACCCACTTCTATTCCAAATGACATCACGCATGGTGTTTAATCCACATGATAAAAAAAAAAGTCAGAAAGAAGTAACTGAATTATGTATTTGTTCTTCCTTTCATGATCACAGTAGTCTTTCACTGAGCTGTCTGCAAACTTGCAGACTCTGTAGACAGAGCTTTGGAGACACTGTGGTTGTATCACAGACTTAAACACTGAGAAGATTAAAAGACATTTAAACTCATGAGATTGTGGCACGTAAAATAATTAATATAAATGACTGATCTACTTCTATGTCCAAAATACATAGTTATAGTAGATAGATAATGTGTGGTTTTTTTCTTTGTTTTTGGTTTTTTTAAACAGGTCCATGACAAAATATCAAAATATCTAAACAGGTTAGGTGGTGAAAAAAATATCTATCTATATATCTATTCAAAAAATTCCCCTCTCCCCCACTCGTCTTTACCCTTCCATGATGGCTCCTCCTCTTGCTCCTTGAGTGGGGACAGAGCATCTCCTTGGTAGACCCTGCACTTGATGGCAACATGCTATTGGTTTAAAGTTGGCCTCTAGTGTTGTTCCCCACATCCCCACAGAGTTCCTAATGAAGGCTCTTAGGGTCCTGTTGATCTAGGATCCAAGACTGAATGATTACTGTCCCATCACACTGACCCCCATCATCATGAAGTGCTTTGAGACACTTGCCATTGCACACATGAAGAGCAACCTCCCCTACTCACTGGACCCGCTGCAGTTTGCATACTGGCCGAACAGGTCGACCGAGGATGCTATTTCCACTGCACTTTACCTCTCCCTCTCCCACCTGGACAAGAAAGACACCTATGTCAGAATGCTGTTCATAGACTTTAGCTCAGCATTCAACATCATTATTCCCCAAAAACTATTTGACAAACTCAGCAAGCTGAGACTGAGCACCTCTCTCTGCAACTGCATAATAGATTTCCTGTCAGAGAGGCCTCAGTCCGTCCGATACGGCAACAACATCTCCAGCGCCATCAGGCTGAGCACAGGAGCTCCTCAGGGCTGTGTTCTCAGCCCAATGTTGTTCACTCTCCTGACACACGACTGCACCGCTCTACACAGGTCTAACCACATCATGTTTGCTGACGACATAACCGTGGTTGGACTCATCAGCAGCAACGACGAGCCAGTGTACAGAGATGAGGTTCAGCAGCTGGTGTTCTGGTGCAGCGAAAACAACATGTCACTGAATGTGGACAAAACCAAAGACATGATCGTTGACTTCAGGAAGACTCGCTCCTCTCACACACTCAGCATCGACGGTTCCATGGTAGAGACTGTTAACAGCACCAAGTTCCTGGGAGTTCACATCTCAGACGACCTCACCTGGACCATCAACACCACCTCCATCACCAAAAAGGCCCAGCAGCGCCTCCACTTCCTGAGACGCCTAAAGCGGGCCAACCTCCCCCCTCCCATCCTCACCATGTTCCACAGAGGCACCACAGAGAGTGTTCTGACCAGCTGCATCTCCATGTGGTTTGGAAACTGCAAAGTCGGCGACCTCAGCCAGCTACATCGGGTCGTCAAAGCAGCTGCCAAGATCATCAGAACATCTCTCCCCCTGCTACAGGACATCTTTCACAAACGCTGCATCAGTAAGGCCTCCTGCATCGTGCGTGACCCCTCATACCCCTCACACGGGCTCTTCTCCCTCCTCCCATCCGGTAGACGCTATCCCAGCATTGGGGCCCGATCCTCCAGACTGCGGGATAGCTTTTCCCCCAAGCCATCAAACTCCTGAACTCACTACCAGCTCCCCCACTCCCCAACCACACACACCCACACAAACCACTAGCGAACTCTATTGCACTCCACATACCACTCCCTTTGTAAATACAGAATGCTGCTCTATGGACAATCCTACTCTCAGGAAACCTGCTCATGTTAGTCACTTTATTTCACATTGTAAACTATAAAGCTGCTATGTTGGCCATTCTAAACCACCTCAAAGTCACTTTAAATCTCTGTAAATTGTAAATTTTAGACCGCAACTAACACCTCTACCTCAAAGTGTATACTTATTAACCTTACCTCAGTCTCAAGTTTATATATATTTATTCATCGTATTCTTATTCTTCCTATATTTATTGTTGTTATTTTGCACTATGCGGAACTGGAGCCTCGTAGTCTCGTCTCTCTATATACTGAACTGTACATAGCAGAGATGACAATAAAGTTGACTTTGACTTTGACTTTGAAGTGTGAGGCATCAAGTCATAGACTTTCATGCAGTCACTCCAGGCGGTACACAGGTTGGTCAGTATGGACTTGCAGTCTCGGTTGACTGCTCTGTTTACCAATGGTAGACAGAACAGTCTTTCTAAAGTGCATTCAAATTTGAATTAAAGTAACATGTAGTAATAACAATGCCTCATGTCTCTGTTGCAAAACTAGAGATTGGCTTTTATTTGTCACTTATCCATAGAAAATATTTTGAAAGGCTTCTATTATAATGTATATATATATATATATATATATATATATATATTCTATCATAATATAGAAAATGCAAATGCATTTTTACAATTTTGTTGCTTACAATTGTGCACAATTTCTATATAGCA
The DNA here is from genome assembly GCF_036321145.2 of Pelmatolapia mariae. Lineage (NCBI taxonomy): Eukaryota > Metazoa > Chordata > Actinopteri > Cichliformes > Cichlidae > Pelmatolapia > Pelmatolapia mariae. The sequence goes on along the minus strand of NC_086229.1, from coordinate 55,793,351 downwards.
TGGTCATTCCAAGGCTGACGTTTTCTTAACACCACCAGCAGCAGAGTGACCCATAAAATGGTGCCAACAGTCCTTAGCAGGAAGTAAAGAAGAACAGGAAGTTGATCATAACATAGGAGAGTCACCATGTCATTGTCTGTAAAAAAAAACAAAACACAACAAAAAACATCCTTACTTAATATATACAAAAAGCAAAATTTGGGCTTAAATAACCAATTATTATTTGTTCTTGTCAAAAAGAAATTATTAAATTTAGATTATAAAACTCTCTGTCTAGAGGACAAATGATGCCCCAAAATGATGCTCCATCATACTTTCAAACACGTATCCACTGTACAGGCAGGTGATACAAGCCCAATTATACTGACAATAAAAGGGTCAAATATTCCAGGCGGGTGAATACATTTCAGTTTATACTGGGTAAGTTATAATGCTATCATATGATCACACTGCCAATGCTAATTACATTAGCACATGCAATGAATTCTGAGTGAATTTCTAATAATATCTATTATTAATGCATTTATTCTGCATTAAGCTAGCAGAATAAATGCTAACTATGTTCTACTCTTTTCTAGTGGATATATTAGGTACAGTTTGATTTAATAAAGCTTTAGAGTATGTCATGTAATATAAGGCACTAAGATTTATTTTCCAAAATGCCTTTTCTTGGTTTTTGCAGTTTTGCAGTGTCTTTACAGAAACAAACCCTCCAATAATGGTTGGAAGCTTTTGTCTCTCATTTTGAAGATGTGATTATTTGTCTCTTTGTCTACCAAACTGAGTTCCAACGTTTAGTGGGGGATTAATATATGTCCATATTTTATATGAAGTGTAGGCCTCTAACAGCCTGAAAAGTATGTGACCTGAAACACATCTCACCACACCACACACACACACACACACTCACACACACTTATGTAGACCAGTAATGTGTGCTCTCACCTGTGTTGTCTCTGCTTCTGACAGCCAGCCAGCTCTCAGGTGATTCTCCAGCTCCTGAGATGTTGCACTTGTAGAGTCCTTCATGAGAATTGTTAATATTGTGGATGATCAAAGTGCTGGTGGAGATGCTCTTGATAAAGACGCCATTTTTATAGAAGGATATGGAAGTGGAGGTTTTGGTGAAATCTGTCCCGTTTTTACAGCGCAGACTCACAGTGTTTCCCTCCACCACAGGTATTAAAGGACTTTCCAGGATCACAGGACCAGCTGGTATAATTATAACATATGGTATAATTAGACGTTTATAGCTCAGCACAAATGAAAATCATGTGTTTGAAACCTAAATTTCTTTCTTTTTTTCACTTGCACAGTCCAACACTTAAGAGATATATAATTATCAGAATATTTAGCTGATTTCTCAACAAGCCCTCTGTTTGGTGGTGTACTTTAGCTCGTAAAACACATTTTAATATGCAATTCACCACAGATTTCTTTACCAATATAAACACAAATGTCAATGAACACAGGTACAGTAAACTTACGTGAAATGGTGATGTTGACAGGGCTGCTTTTCTTTCCGTCTCCGCTCTCACACCAGTACTGTCCGCTGTCTTCGATATAAACATTTCTGAAGATGCAAATGGACCCACTGAAAACTCCCCAGCTAGTCCCACACGCTGTATCAACATCTGTTGCTTTCCTCATTAGTTTCCATCCAAGAGACACATCAAACCCCTTACAGTCAAAAGACACTGTGCTGTATTCATAGTGCTGAGAAGTGTTTGGAACAACATGAGGAAAAGCTGAATATATTGACAAAGAGGGAGACAGGACCATTAAAAATATGTCAAGTGACAATTAACAAATCAAACACAGAATCCTGACTAACATTATTCAGAAAGTTACTTAATTGTGCAAAGAAATCAAATTAACTTTCACTTACTTGTTTGAGCATCACAACTATCCCAAATTTGTATCACCAGCAGCAGCCAGGTATTTATCACTGAAGAAACAAATAACAAGTGAAAGTTTTAAAGATAAGTGAATAAAAGATATATTTAAATAAAATATAACTCAAATTGACCCATAGGTGATCTTATGGCTTTGTTAGACTTTGGAGGGAATTTTACTGAATGCAAAATTATAGGCTATGACAAAATAATGTGAATTATATACTATAGTCTGGATGGTAATATGTTGTCAGTGAACTTGTTTATAAACCTACCCTTTCCAAAAGGTCCAAAAAATAGATAATATTATAATTATATATCAGATTTGGCTGCATCACTGTGACTTATCCATCAGCTTACAACTCAATAAATATATTTCTGCTTCAAGTATACAATATTTAAGAGAGAACAATATTTATTAAGCTGAACATATCAGGACATCTGAAAGGATACCTCCTTCTGTCTTCAAGCATGTCCTGAAGACAGAAGCAGACCCAGACCTCGCCGGAGAGATCATGTCTCTCAGCTGGCTTAGAAACTGGAGATGGTGGAAGAGAAGGCGGTGTGGTCATCTCTGCTTAGATAGCAGAGTACTGAATCTTTTTTTTACTCCTGTTCTTTAATGTAAATTAGTATATGTTCAATGCTCCCCTGGATAAAAAAAAATCATGACCTTAGTAATCATTAAATAACCCTCACAAAAACAAATTCACAGCCTCTTTTCACACAGTTCGAGAAGTGTTGTGGTTGTACTGTAGATAGTTTGTCAGGCGGAAACACTAAGATTTAAAAAAGAATAAACGAGTTACATAAATATGACTATAGAGATGCTGTGTGGTTTGGAAACTCTGCAAAGGGTTTGAGCAGCATTCATGTCTGTAAAACTTCACAGCCTAATGTGGTCATTGTATGAATTTGTATTTCTTCTTATCAGACTTTGCATGTAATCCTGCTATGCTTTGTGTTTGGCCAGAAAACAGCATTGCACAAGGCTTGTCACCAAAATCATCAAAATACTGAATATTTCAGAAATATTACAGAAAAATGAAAGTTACGCTCACAGTGGGAGATTCTGATATTTGTAGAATCAATAGTCCTGATACTCTTCTGGCAAAAGTTTAATACTAATGTATTGAGTTACAAATGATTACAACTGCTAGATAAAAAGCAGCAGCCACATCTCAGATGTGTAACAAACTCAGTACTCACACAATCTAATGCAGAAAAGCGTAACCTCCATGTTGTCTTGCTGACAGATCATCACAGCGATATGCAGTTTAATATAACTAACAACCTCTTCCTGTTTGGCTTACTGCTGAAGTATAGAGGTGTCAACTTTCTACTGTAGCATGAGGTCTTGTCTGGTATTATGACCCCATACAGACAACTGATCTGCCCAAAAAATACCTTTACAAGATACCTCATGGGAACCTCCTAGGTTAAGTACTAAAAACCAACTAAACATGATGATTCTCCCAGTGCAAAATTAAACCTGTTGTTGCATATTATCTCATGTCACTTAGTTATTGTTCCTGACCAACAACCAACATTTTATCTGAAAAAAGAAAATGGTTAAGTCAGGCATTTTATTTTAATAACAACACACACGGGGAGTAATGAGAACAAAGCAGTCGAATAACCGCCAGTGTTACAAATGTTCATATTTAGATATACAAAGTGACCCAGTGACCTCTACAGGGCATGTTTGGCACACACAATCATACTAGATTCATTTATGTACAGGGCTCAAATTAGTTGACAAATTAGTTACTAAACACAATGCATAACTTCATTGCTATTCTTTTAAATTGTGTAAAATATGAATTTAGTGAAAATCCATATATTTTGGAGAGAGATGCTTTTCTCTGGTGGGCTGGATGGCCTCTTCTGGGCAGGTTAAGATGTGGGACCTTGGTGGCTGGGGTTAGCTGGTTTCTGGTTAGGTCCCTCCTTGAGCAGGGGTGGTTTGTACCCCCCTGGCCATTTTGTCGTTTGTAGTGGGTTGGCCCAAGTTAGAATTTCATGCCTTGGGTCCTTTGGGAAAAGTGAGGCATTCAGGTGAGGGAACGTCTGCGTGTCTGCTGTCACTTGAATAGATGATTGGTGTTGCAGTGTGCAGATGAGCCACAAGACTCATCTGCACACTCTAGACTGATTTTTGAGGTGGGTGCGGTGGATGCTGTCTCTGACTTTGGCAGAGTCCTGGTATTAGCTCATGCCAAGCCTCTGGGGTGTCAGCTGCCCATTGCCTTTGGTTCTCTGGGACTCTCACACTTTGGTCACTCTCACCCTCCCTCCTTCCTTCTCCTGCTGGGATGGATGCAGCTGTGGGTGGGCTGAATCTCCTGGATCTATGTGTTTCTGCCTCCGGGTCCTGGGGGGGGGATTATTGCAGCTTCCTTAGCCGCTAAAACTGGTGGATCTAAATCTTCACCACAAAGTCCGTTCACATGCAAGAAGAAGGGGAATGAGTGGGTCAACGCTTAGGGCACAGAGACTAAATCGGCCTTAAACACACCATTTATTTCCATGGAAAAAGGTAAAACCAGAATTACAAATACAATTTTAAAATACCCCTATACAATAAAAAGAACATTCTCAATGCACTACAAACCCTGCCGGCAGAAATAAATATACACTATCCAGAAAAATACTCCAAGGTTTACCATACGCTAAAATTTCCTCCACACACCAGTAATCCCACAGTCCAGCCACACTTGGGCAAATGTTCCTTATCTGAAAGAAGCAGGAGAGGAGTTCCTCTTCCAGGATGGAAATCACGCCAGCCAGAAAACTAAGGAGGCTCCTGTCGCAGGCCTGTCTCCTCCTGATGGCGCGTCACCGCACACTCCAGCCACACTCCAGCCACACTCCACACCTGAACACGGCCTCCCTCGTAGCACCGCCCTGAAACAGACAGACACGGGCCAGCAATGTTACCGCACAGCCGCTGCGACCCTCCCCCGGCAAAACTGCACCTAGCGCACAACAGTGGGAAAACGATACTCACAGATGCAGGCAGAGGCACCCCCCTGCCCTGCTGTGGATTTCACGAATTACAGGACAGCAGTGTATGTGTGTCTGTATGTGTGTCTGTGTGTGTGTGTGTGTGTGTGTGTGTGTGTGTGTGTGTGTGTGTGTGTGTGTGTGTGTGAGAGAGAGAGAGAGAGAGAAACAATGGAGCTAAAAAGGCAGGCCAAAACAAAACACTCTGCAACCATGAGGGTTGCGGTTTTCATTGTTTAATGTGGACATACAAGCTGAAGTCATCTGTTAGACTTCCTGTTTTAACCACAATTTATTTTAATTTTGTAATATTATAAAAGTTATAGCACACTTGGTTAAAAAAATATAGACCAGCTTAGTGAGAAAGACATTTTATACTGCAAAAGCTGAGAAATCTTTATGAGAAAAATCTTGTAAATGTATTACTTGTATATCACAGAAAGTTACACCAATACAAAGTAAAAATATTCTAAAAAATTAAAAAGACACAAAAAACATGATATGTAAGGATGAAAATCTTTATGGTGAGAATTTTATTAGTCTGTATATATTATTTTCAGTGTAATCTATGACCAACAAAAAAGCTTTTGTGTGTTTCTGGTGGCTTCTATAAATTAGCTTTTAGTTGTATTTTTCTATTGATTTTACAAATTCATGTGTCTGAGTCTCATTGGTTTCACCTACTGTTGATCATTCCCTTTATGGAGAGTATAGTATAGTCATAAAATCATTTTTTAGGTTTAAATCCAGCTCTTTTTGGAAAAAAAAAGACAAAAAACATTTTAAAAAGCTTTTTTGTGAAAGCATGCTCTTATTCACTTAAACTGTGTCCTTCTTTCAAATGCTTAGGCCTTACTAAACTGCATATAGTAGAACCTGTAAAAAGACTGCTGACAAAACCCCGTCTAGGCCCTTAAAAATATACATGTGTAGACGGTGGTTTTTAATTTTTGGCAACAGCCTTTGCAAAAATAAATGTGGAGTAGTCCCAACAACAGCAGCTGCAGAGCCAACCCAACCGTCACAGCTGTGCACCGGAAGATGTAGAAATTGTGTGAAAAAGCAATTTCTTCATGAGATACTGGAAGAATAAAAACACAAAAAGAAAAAAAAAAGATTCTTTAGTGTTGATAAGTCATCCTGTAAGTTTAAAAGCTAACTCTGGTTCCCTCAGGAAGTCATTATTAATCTTTCTGTTTCAGGACACCAATATCATTAAACCTTTGAATGTTTAGTGTACATTTTGCTTTCTTCATTTTAAATTTTGATCAACTTGCTATTTTAAATGCAAGTCCATTATGGTAGCCAGGATTGCTGGGATTCAGTAAACGTGAATAATATGTTTGAAGTGCCACAGGGCTCAAATTACAGCTCACTGAAAGCGTGGATGTGCTATGATTACAAATTCATCCATGCTACTAATAAACAAATAAATTGAAAAAAATGAAGAAAAAAAACCATACCTTCCTGTGCATTCGATTTCCTTCTGATGGCCACCCAGGTGGCCATCAGAAGGTTGGAATTCTCCAACCCCATGTATTCTGCATTTGTAGAGTCCTTCGTGAGACTTGGAAACATCAGTGATTTCTAGCTTTCCTTCATATCTGGTGCCCATGAAGAAGTTATCTTTGTAGAAATCTGCTGTGAAATTGGAGGAAGTGTTCGTGTTTCTACAGTGCAGAGTAACAGCATCTCCCTCCACCACAGGATGGGCAGGACTCTCCAGTATCACACCACCAGCTGAAGGGAAGTAATTTTGAAATTTCATGGATGTGCCATTGTTCAATCATACAACTTTTAAATTTTAGATTTTAATTCTGATAATAACATACATGAGACAGTGATGTTGACAGCATGGCTCCTCTCTGCCCCACTCTCACACCAGTATTCTCCACTATCTGAAGCAGAGGCATGATCAATCCTGCAGGTTTTTGTCGCATTTGAACATTGAGTAATGATTTCCCTGGCATTCCTCACTTTCCAATCGGTTGAAATATTAAACCCTTTACAGGTAAAATAGACTGACTCAGTTTCAAAAAGGTGCAGTCTGGATGCAGTTATATGAAAAGACAAATCTGAGAAAGAAGAACAATGTAAAAAAAAATATCAACTGAATTGCCAGAGATCCAAAAAGTAAGGTTTAGCATTCCCAACAGAAAACCAAGACTAATTCAAGGTCGGTGGTAGGAAATAATGATTTAGTCAGTATCTGTGAGTCCCCCTGCCTCGTTTCTCCTCCTTGTGTTTTATTCCATGTTTTCCCCAGCCCGTTATGTCTTTGCTCTCCCCGTGTTCTCTCCTCCCCTCCTGTCTGCGCCTCTGTGTACTTCCTGTTTTACTTTGACAGTTTCCCGTCAGTATGAATAATGTTTGCTCCTGTCCTGTCTTGTTATGATTATCTGTGTCAGCTGTGTTCCCCGTGTGTTCCCATGTCCCTCGTTATCCTTCTGTGTATTTATGTCTGCGTCTCCATTCCGTGTCGCATCCTCGCTCATGGCTGTGTTTCCTTGTGTTTCCTCGCATTTTAGTTAATCATTTCCCAGTTTAGTTTAGTTCTCTGTTTTCCCTTTATTCCTACAATAAAGTAGTGCTTTTGACGTTATTCCTCGTGTCTCTGTGAGTTTGCATTTGGGTCCTAACCTGCCTCCGTTACGCAGCTGAATCATGACAGGTAGCCAGGATTGCTGGGATTAAGTACATTTGAATAGTATTTCTGAAGTACTGCAGGACATATATAACTCCTTACTGAAAGCACGGATGTTCTGCGATTAGAAATGTACATATGCTATCAAATAATTAAATAAACAGAAAAACCATACCTTCCCCTGCATTCGATTTCCTTCTGATAGCCATCCAGCTCTCTGGTGATTCTCCAACTCCATGTATTTTGCATGTATAGAGTCCTTGATGAGACATTAAAACCTTTTGGATTTCTAGTTTTCCTTCATATCTGGTGCCCATGAAGAAGTTATCTTTGTAGAATTCTGCTGTGAAATTTGAGGAAGTCTTCTTGTTTCTACAGTGCAGAGTAACAGCATCTCCCTCCACCACAGGATGGACAGGACTCTCCAGTATCACACCACTAGCTGAAAATGTGAAGAAATGTAGAAATTCATAAATCTGCAATGGCTAATCACAAAACTTTCAAATTTTACATTTTAATTTTGATAATAACATACCTGAAACAGTTATACTGACAGCATTGCTCCTCTCTGCCCCACTCTCACACCAGTATTCTCCACTATCTGAAGCAAGGGCATATTTGATCCCACACCTTTTCATCACAGTGCTATTTGAACATTTCGAAAGGATTTGCCGAATGTTCCTCACTTTCAATTTGGCTGAAATATTAACACCTTCACAGGTAAAATAGACTGACTCGTATTCAAAGAGCTGCAGTCTGGATGGAGTTATATGAAAAAGCGAATCTGAGAAAGAAGAAAATGCAGTAATCTGCTGAGTTCCAAGAGATCCAAAAATTGAGGTTTACTAATCCCAACACAAAATCCAAGTTTAGTACAAAATAAGGATTTAGGCAGAAGGGCTGAAAACATGACTTCAGTTCATGTTACTTACGAGACATCTCAGAATAACTTGTATGCACGTGTGTCGTCATCACCATCAACCCTGTAGAAATAAACAGATTTTTCTTTATAAAGATGATTTTCATATTAATATGTATTATAGACACTACACTACACTACACACACACACACACACACACACACACATATATATATATATATATATATATATATATTTTTTTTTTTTTTTTTTTTTTTTTTTTTTACAGAAAACATGTTGTGGTAGAATAAGAAGTAAGTCCTTGCTACATGATAAAGAAAACAAAAACAATTGCATATTTAAGTAAAGTAAATGAGACAAGAGACATACTGTACTCACAGAGTTTACTGTAGAAAAGTATGACCTCCATGCTGTCTTGCTCACTGTGAGACTGAAGCAACATTAATGTTTAATATGCAGCTGAGGTTTTCTGTTTCCTGTGCAGGGTCACATCTGGTGTTGAGCAGACTTTAGAGAAACATTTATGAATACTGCTGCAAGTGCTTAACAAAAATACATTTAAAACTTGAATTAAAGCAAAAAAAGACAGCAGAAAATCATGTTTAGTGTGACTGCGTATTAGTTTTTAATGTGGATTTTGACAGTGCAATATATAACGAATGACAGTGTAATTTATGGAGTGATAGACTAGTTAAGTCAGTGGCATATACACACTACCAGTAAAAGAAAATTGACTCACTTTCTCATTCATTGGTTTGTGTTTGTTTTCATGAATTTTTACATTGTAGATTTTCACTCAAGGCATCAAAGCTATGAATGAACACATATGGAATTATATAAACAAAACAACAAAAAACTGTAAAATAACTCAAATCCATTTTTATATTTTAGATTCTTCAAAAGAGCCACTTTCTGCTTTGATTACTGCTTTGCACACCCTTGGCATCCTCTCGATGAGCTTCATAAGGCAGTCACCTTAAATGGTTTTGAAGGAGTTCCCAGAGATGCTGAGCACTCCTGACTCTTTTGCCTTCTCTGCGATCCGTCTGCAAACCATTTCTCTTGAGTTTAGGTCAGGTGGCTTTGGAGGCCAGGTCATCTGGCACAACACTCCAACACTGTCTTTTTGGTCAAATAGCTCTTACACAGCCTGAAGGTGTTTGGGGTCAATGTCCTGTTGAAAAATAAATGAACGTCCAACTAAACGCAAACCGAATGGGATGGCATGTTCCTGCAGGGTGCTGTAGTAGCTATGCTGGTTCAGTGTGCCTTCAACTTTGAAGAAATTTCACAATGAACCCTGACAAAGCACACCTGTGAAATAAAACCTATTTCAGGTGACTACATCATGAAGCTCATTGAAAAAAGGCCAAAGGTTTGCAACGCTGTCAACAAAGCAAGGGTGGCCACTCAGAGGAATCTAAAATATTAAACATTTTGGGTAATTTACCAATGTTTTCTTTGCTACATAATTCCATATATTTGATCTCTTCAATATGTATGTACAGTGTAGAAAGTAATAAAAATAAAGAAAATGGTTAGCTAGTGGAGATACAGGGCTAAATGGGCGGACCGCCACTGAAACTGATTCAAGAAATGCAGACAAGATGGAACAGCACATTTGACATGTTGCAACAGTTGTATGAGCAATGTGAGCCAGTGGGAGCTGCACGTCCCAACTTGTGTGATCATTCCACTGACAAGCTTCATGGCGTTATTCATGAATCTATGACACTCCTTCAATCATTTGAGCTTGCAACAACAGAGCTGTCAGAGAAGGAGAGAATATCGGCATTCAACCTGATACCACTTTACATAGTACTGCAATACAAGAGACTATAGCTATGTGTAGTTATTGCATAATTGGCCATAAATATCAGACTATGTCTGTTAATTTTAATAATATTTCACTGTTTGTTCTTCTTTGTACACAAGGGTCACACTTGAAGTATTTCCTGCACAGCAGTTGTGCGACATATGAATCATTCCGGGTGTTTGACTTGGGAACACTTCTTGATACAAGTTTCAAAGTTTTTGCATTTGGACCTGTGGTTAGAGCCAAGGAAGCAGAGAGGACTCTGACTCTGGTGTGCTTTGACTGACGCACAACACCAGATGGTGAGCATTTTTAATTTAGAGTATAAGGTGATATGAGTTTTTTTTTTTTAAGTGTAAGCCTATGCTGTTTTATTAGCTGTATTAGCTGTTATTTTCATTAATTTAGGACCACTGTGATCAACATCAACAGGCCCAGCACAGGCACCACTATCATCATCAGCAGCAGCAGCAGAGGTGGCATTAACCACAGCAGCAAAGGACTCAGCTGGGTTATGGAAACCCACAGTACCCACAGTGCAACTGCTGATGCCACTGTAGTGATCTGAAAATACAGAACAGATGTATTATTTCAAGAGCCACTCATTAACTGGGGACATCCTATTTAAGTGATTTCTTGACTGAGAATAGGTGTGGCAGTAATCAGGCCTGGATGTGGCTAGAGAAATTGAACACAGCTTTCCACAGATGTGATACACGGCACGTAAATTATGTTAGAACAGGGAGTGGCAGATGAGTTTTTCACATAGGCCCATGAAGGTTTGGACTTTTTACCCTTAACCCTGGAGAACCCGTGGGGTCAGATCCGACCCCATTGGTTTTCTAGGGAAACCATGGGGTCAAATTTGACCCCATGGGTTCTCCAGGGTTAATAATGAGCACTGTCATTTAGAAACTACATTTTGTGTTTACTTGTGTTATGTCTTGATGCAGACTCAATCGTTCAGGTAAGTAAATCCCAAAGGTTGATTCTGTTCATCTGGACGTAGCTTTTTCAATGGGAGAAACGTTTCGTCACTCATCCAAGTGCCTTCTTCAGTCTCGATGTCTGGATAAGTGACGAAGTGTTTCTCCCATTGAAAACTGTCCAGATAAACAGACTCAAGCTTTGGGATTTAATTGTGTTATCTTTCTCTAATATTTAAATTTTTTGATGATTTGACACATTTACATGTGAAAACATACAAAAACTAAAAAAAAAAAAAACACAAAGGGAATAAACACTTTGTCACACCACTGTATAAAAGTAGTGAGCTTGTCTCGTCTGCTAGTTTATGTATTTTGGTATTTTTTCCAAATCATAATTGTCTCAGACAAAAATACCATTAGTAGTTTGAAAGCGGGTTTATAACTGCAGAATGACCGAGCTAAGATCCTGTAGGTCTTCCAGATACAGATGGACTAAATGATGATGGCTAACCAACTGTACATAGTATTGATGGACAAGCAGCAGAAGACGGCCGTAGAGATAGATGAAGTAATTTCGAATGACAGCAACAACAGGAAGAAGGAACATGAGAAGCTGGAGAAGTACCAAGGGCTCAGAGAAGAGGTCAAGAAGATGTGGAGGGTGAAGATAACGGTGGTCCCAGCACTAAGTGCAGTGACTCCCACGCTTGGCGCTTAGCGCTTGGTTCCAGTGGATCCCAAGAACAACATCAAAAATCTCTATCCAGAAGAGTCAATGGCGCAATTAAAAGCTACAAAAATTAAAAGAGGTCAAACTGGGTAAATTCATGTTATTTTGGTCTTTTAAAATATCTGAGAGGCCAAACTAATCATTTGATTCAGGGTAAGATTTAAAACCTGCAGGATACAATCTAAGTGCTTTCTATGTACCATTCACACACATTCAACATGGGGTTAGTTTCTTGCCCAAGGATATTTGGCATGTAGACTGGTTGCAGCCAGGGATCTAACCACCAACCTTCTTATTAGCAGATAACCTGCTCTACCTCCTGAGATACAGCCAAGAACAAATTAGGAAGAATTTATTATGTTCCCACATCATGATACAAATTCTTTTCTCCTGCCCTTTCTTTTTTTGTCTGAAAGGAGAGCTTTTTCGTGTTTGTGCTTTTAATGTGTTGCATTTCATATGGGTTTGCAATTCAATTCAGAGCCACTTTTATCAAATAAAAGCTTTAAAGCCTAACATGTGACATTTCTGTTTGTTCTGTTAACCTACAGATGATAAAGAAATTCTTCAAATGGCCCTTTTCTACCATTAATGATAATTACTAATTGTGGAACAGCCACACAAGTCACATATGGGCACACACATACACAAAAGGAACCCACTCACCCCCTGACTGCACAAACTTGTTTTTTTGGCCTTGCCTGATATTCAAATATTAACTGCCATTAATCATCTTATTTCCTTGTCTCTGTTCATATAATAGTACTACTATGCTTGGTTTGTTCACACTTGAGCATCAACTTCTCAGTTATAAAATATTTTTCAGCACCTTGTTTCTGCTACCTTTTTCAGGACACTAATTTCACTCAGAAATGTTTGTGGGATTTGAGATTTTGCTTTTCACTTATGCAGCTTCAGCAGGTATGCTAGGTTCCGCTTTCTGGTGGTCTTTTGGAGTTTGTCTTTCTTCAAACATTCAAACAGCTTTCTTTTCACCCATTTTTAGTCCAGTCTTTATACTTGACCGTTTTCTGTGGAGTGTTTTTTTCCCCTTCGCCAAGTCACTTAACACTGAACTAACCTAAGACTCAATCAAGCATAAAAAATACACCTAATACTGGAAGCAGTGTCTACACATAACTGACAAGTTAACAAAGTTTAAAATTGTATTTTTAGGTACTTTGTTACTAGCAGCCTGACAAAAAACACATGGTTATACTCTGTAGTGACTCTTCAAAAGTTATTCAACAAATTTACACATTCAGTCATTCATGATAGAGAAACTCATTGACTTCTGTATAATTTAAGAAAGTCATTAACAAAAGCTGCACAGGCAATAAGTAAGAGAGCACACTTATACCTACATGGTGAACATCAGTAACATGATAACCTGCATCAAAATATTTGTTAATGTTATTGCAAGAAGATAAAATATGAGACATGCTTATCCAAAATATACATATTTTGCATATGTATTAATTAAACATTGTATGCCTAAATGAAAATTCATCTTCTGTAATGTTATAGTCTATTTAAAGCTTATGACATGATATTATCCCTTGACTAGCTTTCACTGCTGTTTGCTATTCACTATGCTGCATTTCATTTAAATGTTAGAACAGTGGACTCATACAATAAAAGGACCTGGTTGTTCAATTGACCAATTAACTGCACTGGACTAACAACAAAAATACCATCTACAGGAAAGGACTGGGCAGGCTGTATCTGCAATGGACACTTGCAAATCTTTTGAAGCCCTTCCATGAATCTGCTGTGGTGCATCTTTATGGTATGCTGTGCTGGGGCATCAGTATCTCTGGGACAAAAGAAACAGAACAGACTAATCAAGAGGACATCCCAGGCGCCCACTTAAACAGTGGAGATGGAGGCTGAGCTGTCACTCTGTGCACGTCACTGACTGCTGCACCCTTAGTGTATGAAGGAAAGATGTTAGCGGCCTTTACTTCCCGCTGCTGCTGTCAGACTGCACAGTTTTAATATATCCATCCATCCATTCTCTTCTATTTATGCTCATCAGGGTTTCTGGGGGGCGAGGGCAAAGCCTACTCCAGGTACAGTACATTAGGGCAGTTGGAAAGGTACACCATGGACAGATCTCTAGTCTGTCACAGAGCTAACGAAGAGACAAACAATCTTTTAAACCTATGTGCATTTTTTTTCTAAATTGTGCATAGGCAACAACCAAATAACCAACCTGTTTAGGTCAGCGTAACCAGAGAGAACCCACACAAACATGGGAACAACAAGCAGAAAGGTCACAGCCAGATGCTCTAGTTTAACTCACAACTTTCTTGCAGTGAGGCAAGTATTAACCACTGCACAATAATGCCTTGTGGTTTACGGCGAAGGGATATCTCAGTAGTTAGGGTGGTGATCCCATATTCAGGAAGTCAGGGGTTCAATCCCCAGAACAGCTACCCTGCATACTTCTACCCGGGCACTAGATTGGTGGCTGCCCACAAATGCAGAGAAGGAATTTCCCCATGGGGATCAATGAAGTATACACTGTGATACAAATGATCTTGTTCTTCTGTAAAAGTAAATTAGTCTTTCTCTCTTTTTATCCTCCGTGCATTACATTGTATTTTGTGATTTCTAGAAAACAGCGCTGTGAAGTGACTCAGGACACAACAGTATTGGTGTTGTTTGAAGATGCGATCCAGTCATGAATTTATTTTGCAACATTTTTATTCTATTATATGCCATTACAGATCATATATTGTAAATAATGAGATCTGTTGTACCTTTCTGTACAACTTTTCTGTTAGAAGTTATGCACTGTGACGACATCAGCTCTCTCAAAACTTTCAGCATGTTGTGCCATCTCCATGGTTACAGCTGGTGTCTTTCCTGTAGATTCAATCAGGAAATTAACAGAAAGTAACAGAATTTCAAACATAAAAAGAAATTTAATGTGAACTTTGGATTCAAAGATAAGGGTTGTGGACTATTTGGGAAGAACAGCTGTTGTAAAGTCTGGAATGAACATTAACCTTTAGTGGGGTTTTTTTTTTCACTAATGGTTTTGGCTACATATGGCAAATCTAATTTCTTTGGCAGGCAAAACATGGTGTGTGCGGTTACACTTGATATTTGGAGATTTTGTAATCAGATCATTTTCAGACCTTAGTTAAACCTATTTAAGTACTGATACAGAAGAATGCACATGATGGCAATTGGTTTTCAGAAGAAAATATAAAAACTGGTAAATATTTAGCAAATGTAGTTAATAGTATGGCTGGTGTCCCTTCTTAAACTTCTACTAGAGATGGTTTCTTATTTTTGTTGGGGATAGGTAATTGTAATAAAAAATACAAACCTGTCTTCTTGCAGCAGTAAATGGAAATCATAAGGCCTGTGGCAATGCAATATGGAAATATAACCACTAGATGGCAGAAGAGTCTGATCAGAGAATAAGCAGGGATAAGAGGTCTAGATAAAACTTTATTAATCCCTCGGGTGGGTTCCTCCGAGAAATTCGATGAGGGCTTGGTAGGGGCAGAAGCCTGCAAACCTGCAAATGAAGAAAATCCATGTAAATATCTTGTTTAGCAGGACATAAATACATAAATTCATGCATTTGAAATATTTTCTTTCTTGTGACCATCACAGTATCTACAGAAATGCCAAAAATAAATTTCTTAGAACAGGAAATGTTTCCGTTATTATGTAACTAAATGTATTGTTTGCATGTGAAAACGTTCATAACTAGCTGGGATTTGTTTATGAGCAGTAATTTTTCAAATCTTTTCTTTTGCCCAATCAGCACTGATGGTGGTTAAATCAATCAAGTTTACATCTCTGGCACCAAAGGTAACGATGAAGGCAAATGTGTGTCCTGACCTATGACATTCAGCCGGCTCGATGGTGATTTACTCTGACCAGTAGAACACCAGTAGAAACCTTCATCAGACGGTTGGACTTCTTTGATGGTAAACTCTCCTTCAGGTGCAGCTGTAATCGGGGTATCATGTCTTCCAAACTTGAAGAAGTTAACTGGGACAGGTGAACCACTTTTGTTCCTGCAGCGCAAAGTAACTTTACTTCCAGTCATAACAGGAAGAGCAGGGATCTCCATGATGAAGGGGCCACCTGAACAACACAGAGTGTCAAATTGTTCACAGGTTTTCTTCCAAACCTTGAAAAGTGCCCTGCAACACGATTTGTTAATGAGACTGAAGGTGATAAACTGCAGTGTTGTGTTGATTACCTCACTGATTACAATTACTTTTTTCATTCTCAGCCATTCTTGATTGCCATTAAGATATGCTGAATGATTTCAAACCTGAAACAGTGATGGTGACTTTGATGCTTTTCTGCCCATTCCAGTGTTCACACCAGTAAACTCCTCTATCTGCAAGAGGAGATAGATCCGAGACAATGCAGGTGGAACCACTGATCCTCCCAAAGCCTCCAGAAGCTCCACATGTCTCTATTTCTGAAACTGATATCCTCTTCAGTGTCCACTCAGTATTCCCACTGTAGTTTCCCTCCTCACAGCTCAGATGGACAAACTCTCTGGAAAAAACTGCTGACGGTTTGGATGGACATTCAGAGAGACTGGAAGAAAAATTGACACGTGAAAGATGCAGACACAACAATTTTAGCATCAGGTATTATTGTTAGGTTTTACTTGACCTTTCAGCAACTTACTTTCAGAAACTGTGAGTCTAGAACCAAGAAGCTCAATCAGGCCTGGAATGGAAGATCACAGCAAGTCTCATCAGACTAAGTATTGGCAGGGGTTAATACTTTCACTCATAGTGTTTTTATACACAGTGATATTTCACACATCACTATAATTTCACACATATCACTATAATATAATCTAAAGTAAAAGGAGGATGCTCTCTGTTCCTTCTCTATGTATTATTTGCACATTTTTCTTTTTTCGTTTGGAGTTACCTAAAATGTTATTCCTATTCCAGGAAGAAACCACATACACAGTCTTGTTTCCGTGCTTCCTGTGATGTACAGACTAAAACCCAAAATAGCATTTCCTTCTTGAAAGCATTAAACTATTTTTAAAACAACCAAGGCAGAACAAAAGCAAGACAAGTACTTGGTAAGTCAAATACTGCTGTGGTTACTTTGTGTTAGCTGAACATATTGGCAAGAATCACAAGACAGGAACTTTGAGTGTCATTAAAAAGTGCTTTCCCCCATGAGAGAGTCAGCTTCCTTGTTTTAGTGCACAAACATAACCAAATAAAGGTGATTATGATTCTGTTTCCTGATCTCTAAGTTTTCTTGCACATTTTGGATCTGCAGAGGACTGCAGTGAAATAGCTGAAATATTCAACTGTATGAATACAGTTTTCTTTGTTTACCTCACAGAAGACCAGCGCAACAAAAAAAAAGTCTTCATTCATTGACACTGAGGAGTACTGAGGAGCACTCTATCACACAGGAAATCACAACCTATTTATGTGAGCAACACCTAAAATTTTTTGAAGGTGAAACAAATACAGTGCTATGTGTCATGAAAGCGCTAAAAAAGAAAGAAGTAGAGCAATGATTCCCCAAAGAGGAAGAAATCAAAAACAACCTACAAAGCTAATTCAGACCTTTATCTCCAGGAGGTTCGACCAAGAGTCGAACTGACTGGAGCTGTTTTAAAAAGCTAAAACAGATCTGAAAGCAAATAGAGCACATTACATTATTCAGTATCAGTGCTTGAAAGATATCAAACATAGTTATATAAATACTTGTGTTTGTTATAATAGCTTTAGTCTTTTAGTACAGAATATATATGATTTTGGAGATTACTTAAAATTTTACACATAGTGCAGGATAACTTGAATAAATAAGTGTTCAGCAGTTGTAAAAAGCTCAGCTAATGTGATGTCAGTGCACTGGCTTAATGTTTAAAACAACGTGTGAAAATTCAAGATTTTAGTGTAGATTCATTAAACCAAGTTAAAGCAAGCAGGTCTCACAAGTTTCATTGTGAATCTGTAGATGAGTGTATTTCTGGAGGTATTAGTCATGCACATAACAAAGTGAATACTTCCTACTTCTCTTTGCTTTAAAAGCTTGAATTTTGCCATTAATTTCAACTGATTTTTTCTGACAGTAAAATGTGTTAAATAGCTCCAGTATTCAAACGTATGAGTGTAATTTTCCATGTTTAACTTACCAAGGAGCAAAGCAGCAAAAGGAGTCTTCATTATTCCACACTGAAGAGTTCCTGTCTGTTCTTTCTTAAGCACTCATAAGCAGGCATCACATAGGAAGTAAACATCCATTTATGTGCTTATGCATAGCCCCTGCATTTTTCTTAAAGTAAAAAAAAGTAAATTGTGTTATATGTCACGACAACTCTAAAATATTTTTTTTCTGAATCAGAGTAAGATTATCTTCTCTGATGTCTGTTTTCATTTCAGTAGACTGAAAAACTGAAGTATGAGTCCCCAGATTCCTAAATTATAACCTCTACAGTACTGGAGCTGCTGTGTTTACTGGTCTTTATCTTGTCCCATTTTATCTTTCTTTAACCCCGTCTCTCTTTTTCTACATCAGTGGAAAATAACGTCCCTGCCATAAAGGGGCCTGGAAATCTGGTGAACACAAGTGCTGCTCATCATCTCATGGGCACACTAACTTGTCACCATTTGTCAAAGCTTTTCTAGTAGTAAATAGTATGACTGTAGTTTTGGTTCATTGTATTTCTTTGTGTTCATCTCATCTCATCCTTTCATCCTCCTGCTTCCCAGATTTGCTTCCAGAGATACCTGATCCATGTCCTTGGGGATTGTGTGAGGGCTGGGAGTCTGTATGTTTGTTGTCCAGTATGCTCACAATTTTGGTGCTTCAGGAAGTGAGCTGACCACTTCTTGAAAACACTGGCAGTGTTATTTTCTCCCTGAAAGCAGAGGCGGTATTTATTGTGATATTTTAATGGGTTTACAGCACACTGTGTGCCGCTCTCTCTGATGATATGAGTGAATGAAGCTCACCAAACAGTCTGTGTCTCTTGGTTTCTCTCATCAATATCACAGTAATCATTGAATAAGACAATATTTATTTGAGTACACTTCGGATTCCCGTGACTGGATATTCTCTATATTGGTCTGAACAGTCTACACCGATAATAGTAATGAGAGAGAGGGCATTCTTTTCTTAGTGGTAGTATCAAATACATCAATTCAGTAATAACAATGACTTTGGTTAATAAATGGGAATCTTGACGCCTGGCAATGTCTGGAAGCAGTAGGTATGCTGTAGGTATCTCTTGACATTTATTTTGGTCCTTCGTAGAGCCGGATCAGAAACATCAGAACTGTGCTTTGATGAGATTTTAACGCTACTGTTCAATCTTACGAAATAATTTTCACTCTTTGGCTAACTTTGACTTCTTCACTCTTTTTAGATGAATGTGTGAATTTAAATAAAGGTTAGTATTTTGGAATTTGCTTTTTCATTTTCATGGATTGACCAGAATGATTAAATCATAAAAAATGTTTATTGTTCTGAGGGCACTGATCTGACTGTGTGTGTGTGTGTGTGTGTGTGTGTGTGTGTGTGTGGGGGGGGGGGGGGGGGGGGGGGGGGGGGGGGTATGTCTGTGTGTGTGTACGTGTGTGTGTGTTTGTGCAGGTACAACTACAAGTCCAGACACATTCTGTACAGAATGTTGCAACAATTGCCATAAATGTTGTGGAGGTTTTTTATCCTGTTGTTGTACTGAATCCTTCACCATAGCTTGTGACATATGCTGCATGTCTCTATTTTAAATTGAAATATTCATTAACAATAATTGTTCCACTGCTCCTTTGGATTCTGTACGGACTACAGTTATTATCAGTTGATTCCCTGGGCTCATCTTTCATTTCACATAAGACTAAATGTTTATAAGTCCTCCACTATGTCCACATCAACCCCCTGGATTTAAACAGGGGTCACAGCTTTCCTGCAGTCAATTCTTCTGTCTTTGTCACATTGAGGTGCAGATTATTCTGCTGCTCCACATGAAACAAGAGTCCACCATAGCCTGGTACTCTGTCTCATGACCCTCACCGATGCGTCCAGCCACCGCAGTGTCATCAGAAAACTTCTGAAGATGGCAGGTCTGTGTGCAGTGGCTGAAATCTGTGGTGTAATGGGTGAAGAGGAAGGTGTGCCACACTTCTGTGGGAGACGGCACATCTCAATTACCAGGAGAAACTCTCACTCACTGGGCTGGCAGCGTCAGACCACAGCGAGGTTCAACTCAGGGTGTAAACCCACGACCCGCAGACAAAACACCAGAACGATCACAGCTGGACGCAGTTTTTTTGTCTACTTTAACAACATCTGGGCTGTTCTGCTGGGTTCACAAGAATGAGCTATCACTTGAGGGTGGGAGTGTATTCAGAGGGATGAGGGAACAATGGGGTTTTTAGCAGGTGTTTCGGTCATATTGGACAGTTACGAAAGTTCTTTGTGCAGCTACCTGTTATAGATGAAGGAAGTGCAGATGGACTACACATTTCTTGCTCATTTAGGATGAATTTATTACTGATGAATTTATGCTGATCCCTGCTTTTCAGCTGCTATCTATGCATATGAATACCACAGCCTCTTCACAGCAATTTTATGCTCTTCTGATATAACATAAGTAAAACAAAAAATAAAACTATTCTATTTCCCAAACTATAATAACTCTGCATTATTTGCAATTGTTCGCAGTGCTTAGCAATTTATATTAAGAACGAACAATAATTTGTATTTTGAACACAAAATACAAATTATTGTTCTTTAACAATAATTTTTACTTTAAACAATCGTCAGTTTTAGCTGAAACTAACGATTGTTTAAAGTAGATTAATCCTACAAATCATTTACTTTATTTGAATATGTGATTTTCTAAAATATTTTAAAACGTCTATTACAATTTCCGTTACAGTTTCCTACAGTCCAAGATGATCTCATTACACTTTTCAATATTCTGGAGAACGGTCAAAAACCCACAGATTTCATAATAAACGCTCACTGGGGAGACGCGAGCGTGAAAACTTCTGAGAGCAACACACGGGGCTTTATACACAGGCAACCCCACTTAGGTTTTTATGTGCGATGTGTCGCTTGTGTAAACACGTTCTCACTCCTGAAGATTGTGTTGCGTGCGTCCCGTGACAAGTTTAACATCACACTCAGCACAGTCTCTGTGGCACGTCGTCGGGTCGTGCACTCCTTGATTTTTGTAACTTCTACAACTGAGTTGAAAACGCGAGTGCACGATCGTGTTGGTTTTTACCACTATTTTATTGATATTCCAGCGCAGGACCTCAGACATATATATACAGACACACAACTGTTTGTCAAGGTTGTTTTTCTTTTTTTCTTTTTTGCAAAGTTCTTTTCACAAACATTTTCGCTTTCGGTTTTGACTTCTCCTCATCAGCTCGTTTGGTGCGATATTGTTTAAGTGGCGACACCTACCGATAATACCGCAGCGCCTTCTTCAGCCTGAACGGCGGGTATACGTAAATATGACTGTATCTGTGTGATGATGTTATTACTATTACGGAAGGTATGCTGTCAGCTTTGTAATGCCGATCCTCCCAGGCGAAGATGTGCCGCCTCCCATAGAAGTGTGGAACTCTCCGCTTGCCATACTCGCTCCGAGTGGAGGCGCAGCAGGACAGCGCCCACATTTTCCTCTTTTTCCTGAAGGTACGCGACTATATTCCTCTGCTTTTATCAATACAGGGCTAATCTCTTTAGCTTATAGTGTAACGGGATACGGGTCATTCCATGTATATGTGGAATATGTAATAGAGTGGAGAGACAGTCTCAATTTAATAGAGAATTAAAAGAAGGACTGCTGTGTTGACATTGTCTAATTTACCATAATCAGGATCACTCAGATCACTGTGTCTCTCACTGACACAGTGATCTGAATGGTAGTATTTACTGTCATCCTATTACTGGCTGCCTGGCAATGGATTGAAAACCTACTTGGCTTCCTACCCTGGCTTTTTGCATAGCATTGAATGCTGTGTCACAGTAAAATGTGTTACAGCCAAATAAACAATCTCATTTCTTATGTGCTTCTTACAGTTCAGAGCTGCACAGCCCAAGATTACTTATTGTAATTATACAGATAGCATCCGGTAAGTCCAGATTAACTAATTGACTCACAGGCTTTTAAAAGGAAAGGAGAGTGAACTGAAAACATCACTGGCTCTTGAATTATTATGAGGGCTTACATTTGCAACTGAAATACATTACTGCTTTTGAATAGCTATTATATTTCATCTTATTTTATTCAGCTTTTCTCCCTCTCTCTGATGTGAAAATGACTAAAGAAATACATTTATACAGACATGCAAGTAAACAGAGCAGAACGTTCTTTGCTTCTATGTTTTAATGTAATATTCATATCATATCAATCACTCCAGCTTACCATAGGAAAATTAAACAATGTTAGTGTACAGACATCATTTTTTTAATACAAGATATCTTCAAACCTGTAAAATGTAGGGTTAGGGTAGTTAAATGTTTCTCATGATCAGAGGGAGAGGAAGAGACAGAGAAAACACTAAAAATCTTCTTCACCACCTGATTAGAAAAAGCAAAAACAACAGCAGGGACGCTGGTTGCATGGGTTTTTAGTATTACCTGTGCAAACATCATATGCATAGGTAACACTAAATAAGAAATATTAAATGTCACTGAGCAGCACAAGGTATGAATAATACATGATACGTTTAGAGGCATCAGTCGACTAAGTACAGTCGGTGCTGTCAGCCAGTACAGCAGAACACCATAGCTCATTTACAGCTTAACCAAATTTGTGGATTGCCAGTTGCGCTGAGTTCCTGCTGTTTGAGCCAGTCCATTTCTTCCTTTAGTCCAGAGTGTAGGTCGCCCCCAAGAACAGGTGAGCAATCTAGGTGTTCAATGAGTGCAGTTAAAAAAAGCATGGATAAACATGTGATGTTTGAGAGTGTTCATGAAGAAGTATAGAAATGGCCAAAAGGAGTTGCACAGTGTTTCTGGATCTGGAGAAAGAATATGATAACGTGCCTAGAAAGTGTTACTACAGAAAATCAACATTGGCAGAGAAGTATGTGAGGTTGGAGCTGGTAATTTGTGTAAACACACAATAACCAGACTGATGCTGTGTGCTGTGATTCTGTTGTGGACCATCTGGCAAGATATTGAAAACTACAGCCTGTCGTACTCCCTGGAATGCTGCCATTCTGAAATACTGGACGAGATGAAACATGCATCACTCATTCTTCTTTTAGTTTAGACATGTAGAGCTCAAGATTGCTTATCATAGTCACACAGATGACACCCAACCTTGGAAAAATAACTAGATGATTATGTTCCCTTAGATTCACTAAAACAGTTTATAACATGTAATCGAAGCATTTCCTCCACCTAAAGTGAACCATGACTAATTGTTGATTGTGTTTTATAACTGGGAAAAAGAACACAAATGCAACTCACAAAGCAACAGCTTATTTACACCTTAAACTCCAGCAGGTCAGACTACTTCAATGATCAAAGATCTTCCATTTCCAAAAAACTAGTGCAATGCTTCTAGAAATGGGAGAACTGAAGATTTAATGAACAAATATATAAATTAGATTTTTTTTTTGTTTGACTCACCAAGAATCAGAAAGTGAAAATGAGTCTTCATTCTGCAGAATGAGAAGTGTCTGTTAAGTTAAGAGTTAAGTTCTGCTAGTAATAAGTTGTTTTTTTTTATCTCATCAGAGTGACATTTAGACAGACACATATTTTGCAGCTGCTTAGATAACTGTTACTTTTATGTGCCCACAATGCATATCTCATTTCAACATGTAAATTAAAAGGCTTCAATAGTGTGTGACATGGTAAACTCTAAACTTCTATCGGGGGGATTAAAAATATTAATGAAATGTGTTGTAGTCACAAAGTTGCTTAGTGTTTTCACCACAATGGTGGGTCATTGCCTAGTTACAGGACAAGCTATATGGTGTACATATAGCATGCTATACAGTAAGTCCTTTTCTACAAACCCTCAAAGGTGAAACAAGTTTGTTTAATGTTTTTCCAGATATTCCTAGGTGTGAAAGTTTGACTAGCATCCAAGCTAGACGGGTCTGACTTCATACAATCAATGAGCCCTGCACCAAGAACATGGGGTAGACATAGATGTGTGGGCTTTGTTTTTCTCTTATTTGAATTTGCACTGCCTCTTTTCTGAACAGAGAACAGCTCAGCTGAAAAGTTTACACGACCAAGGAAGGAGGCCGAGTTGTGGTGATTTTTGCCCTTCATCTACAGGTAACTACAATCAGTCACATGAAAATAAATGCCCTAATGCTTTACCATGTTGTTTGTGTGCTTTGCAGATATACAGATTTTGACAGTGATCAGTGCTGAATACTGCTTTCAGGTTTAAACTTTGTGGTTTGAATTTTAAACCAAAATTATTGGTCTGTTTAAACTACTTGTATGAGAAGTAATCTAATGTAATATGATTCATTATCATATATATGCATTTACAATAATTACATTACTTACATTTGTCAGACACTCTAGTGATGACAGAATATTATTGCATGTCAAATCCAAACATGCAAACATTGACTTCTAATCTGCTGATCAGGTTTAACCAGTCTGATTATATTATGTTTTAAGTTACCTTATTTGGCATTTCCTGTCTTTGACTGCAGTTCCTTTGAACAGGAAAGACTTTTAAACGGCCCTGCTAGTAATGATGAGTTTACTGAGCACCATGAAGTCAGCAGTAGGATTATTAATTTTCCTTCTCAGTCATGATGCCTCAACGGGTACGTTATATGTCTTTATCATATAATAACACAAACTTGATCTGAGGTTAACCATTCCAGGTATTACATTTCAAAGCATGCAACTGGTCGAATTTACTTATTTCCTCTGTTCTCAGTAAGTCATTTTTTCTGTTTTATTTAAAATGGTCATATATAAATTCTGATTTTGGTTAGTACAGCGTATAGAAGTATCATATCTAAAGTGAATGTTACACCGGATGTCATTTGGTGAGATCAAGTGATATTTGACAAAAAATTAATTCATATTTTATTTTTCTCAATATTCCAGCAGCTCCAATAAACATTGTTTCAGCATCGACAGAGAATGCAAGTAAGAGAATACTTCACTTATCTGGTTATATTCTAAGGATGATACCAGATGATAAGAAAGGAACTTGGCACAAATGAGCAAAACAGGCTTAATTTTAGCATTTAGAACATAAAATATTTCAAGCATAGTTTTACATCAGAAAATGTGATTTACAACAGTAAGTACTTTCATTTCATATACATATATATATATATATATATATATATATATATATATATATATATATATATATATATATATATATATATATGTAAACTTTTAGTCAAGTAAAACATGTTTTTACAGTCAATGCTTTCATTTATTCTTCCAGGTCCTCAAACAGGCTTTTACCTTGACATTGGCATCATAGCTAGCATTGTCATGGTCACTGTGATTGTCTTTGCCTTGATAGGAATGTCTGACCAGGAACAGGATGGTAAGTGTATTTTTTTTTAAACACACATTTGAGAGTTGACAACATCATCTTTCATATTCACTGTATGCGAGATTTTAATGCTAGAGTTCAATCTTATAAAAAACAATATTCCCTCTTTGACTAACTTTGACTTCATTTACTCTTTTTAGACGAACGTGTCAAGTTAAATAAAGGTGAGTATTCTTGACTTTGCTGTTGATATAAACTAGTGTGCAAACTAGGTTAAAGTGGGTAATATTACAAAAATGCAAGCATTGACCAGAATGATTAAATTATTAAAACTGTTTATTGTTTTGGGGGGCACTGATATGTGTGTGTGTGTGTGTGTGTGCAGGTACGACTTCAAGCCAGGAAACACGCTGTACAAAATGTTGCAACAAATATTCTGAATATTGTTGCAGTGTTTTATCCTGTTGTTGTTCAGGTTGTGCTGAATCGCTTACCAAAGCTTGTGACATATGCTGCATGTCTCTAGGTTATGGATGTATGGTACCTTATTAAAGTATCCTTTGAATATTCTATACATCATTTTTACTGTTATACAGCTATCCATGCTCATAAAAGTATCTGAATATGTTTTGATATGACCTTTCTACTCAGTAAACAGACAATATTGCTTTACAGTGCAAGCTGCTTCCCTTCGTCCACATGGACTCAGAAATTACGTGCTATTGTTCACACTCTGCAAGCCTTTGGAGCATAGTTACTGATGGAAAAATATGTTATGCAATGAACTAATTAGTGTGAGCAGTGTGACAGTCAAGAGTACACTCAGTACAGTTAGTGGATGACAGTATGTCTGCTTGCAAAAAAAGCATTATCAGTTCATAGAAGGACACTTATAACTGTTCTTGTGAGAAGCCTGTAGAAGGAAAAGTGTTATTGTGTGACAGTTTTACAGCAAAGGAGGGTGAGAATGATAAAATGTAATAAAAAGCTCATTGGGAACTTCCCCTTTTGAGCACTTGCATTTGAGGTACTAGAGTCTGGGACTCCTTAAAAAGAAAGACGTTCTCCAAAAAAGCTGTTTGAGGATGTAGAGGCGACTGGGAGAGTGATGAGCTCCATAAACCAGAGGAGCAAATGGTGGGAGTCCGGGACTCTGACTTTTCTAGGCCGGGACTAGAGGGCAGCTTGTACACGTTAAAAGCAAAAGTAATAATAATAAATTGTTGCTGTTGTTGGGCAAAGAGGTTTTCCAAAGGAAGCTAGATGCAAGGAAATGCAAAAACCTTGTAAACCAAATATGAACTAAGGAATTATGCAAATCAGCATACAAAAGGAATTTATGGTGAGAGAAAGGGACAGTGAAGACTACTTTAACTGCAGTTGTCATGCACATTGGGCACGAGCTTCCTTAGGAAAGAACAAAAGAGGGGGAAGTGAAGCTGGCAAAGAGGGGAGGAAGACTTGCTTATATGACCAGGGACTGTTAGCAGATGCAGGAGGGGAGAAAAAAGAGATGATCTGCTGAGCCAATTTAAAAGACATTTTACACATGGAGGATAATATACCACATGTGACCCTAAAAATTGGGGAAAAGACATAATATTACTCAGTGATAGTGGAATCACACGGGCAGTAATCTAAATGCTATCTAGTGTTATCTGAAAAAAATGGGTAAAAAAACTGTGAAAATGGGAAAATGGGGAGTCTGGAGAAACAAACTGTGAGTGCTGGAGTCTGTTGCTCATCCTTAGGCCCTGTAAATTTACAGGGGAGAAATTTAATGACTAAACTAGGAATAGAACCAGTAAAAAGAATCCCCTAAACATTTTAAAGCCCTCACCGAAAACAGCACCCACTAAAAAAAAAAAAGAAAAGAAAAGAAAGGGTGAGTAGAGATGTATCTAAATTCCACGCATGGACCCAAATAATCATGAGCTGGAGAACAAAGAGTGTGATGTAACAGCAGCAGCTGAAGTGAAAAGCATTTAGGATGAGCATATCGAAAATCCTAACCAGAAGAGATGTGTTACTGAATGTTTTTGTTGATAAACACAACCTTAATTATATGTATGTATATGTGTATATTCTTTAAATTGTTTTGTGTGTTGTGTCATGTTATAATTTGGGGCATAACTGGATAAACAGGAGGGAAATGATGGAAAAATTATGTTACGCAATGTACTAATTAGTGTGAGTTGTATGATAGTCAAGGGCACACTCAGTACACTTAATGCCTGTAAGCATGCCTGGTTACCAAAAAAAGTATTACAGTATCTGCTTATTAAATGACAGACGCTTATAACTGTTCTTGTGAGAAGCCTGTAAAAGGAAAAGTGTTGTCGTGTGACAGTTTTACGACAAAGGAGGCTGGGACTGATAAAATGTAATAAAGCTCACTGGGGACTTCCACCTCTGAGCACTTGCATGAAACCTTGTATTTGATGCTTTTGCTCCTTTGCAAGAATAAAAGCTCCAGTTTTTGACTGTTGTTCAAATTTGTTAATTTTTATTCTGACACTTGCCCCGAATCATTTTTGAATTTCTACAAGGCTGAAACTCTGAAGGTAGCGATGACTCACTCAAAACAATTTCTGAGGTAAACCAAAAATTTAAAATTAACACTACAACAGAACTTGTGTTTGTTTCATCTGAAATAATGTTAAACTAAGAAAAAACAAAACAAAATTAGTTTTAAGTGCTGGTGAAAAAATGAACTGAAATTTATTTGAACAGGACTTTGAATTTTAACTGATTAAATATGCTAAAATACTAAGAATGTGCATGTGCCAGGTAACTTTAAACCTGCAGTTGTCATCGGGGTTTCATGTCGTTTCACCTTTGTGGAAACATGTTGTATGCGTCAGTTCTGCTCGTGGGTAAACTATTTATTCCAACAAACTTGTCCCTCAAATTGGTGTTTTTGGTTTTGTTTTGTGTTTGTGTGTGTGTGTGTGTGTGTGTGTGTGTGTGTGTGTGTGTGTGTGTGTGTGTGTGTGTGTGTTTTAATAACTACATAAACTCCTCATATGCATTCAAATTGCCTCCCTTGCAACAACATCATCTACACACTTACAAACGCTCTTCAAAATGACAACACAGAGCAGTGTTACTTTCACTATCCAAACACACACACTGACACAGTGACCTAAATGTTGGTGTTATCTGTCACTCTGTAGGCCATCTGACAATGCACTGAAAACCTACTTGCCTGTCTACCCTACTTTCCGGATTTAGCTCCCAGTAATGATTTTCATTTTGGTTAGGATGGCAAACACTGGCTTTTTCGATACAGTGAACCCGATGAACCATGTATCACTGACAATGTTGGGCAAGTTACTTTGAAAAAGTAATTAGTTACAGTTACTAGTTACTTCTTCAAAAAAGGTAACTGAGTTAAAATATTGGAAAAGTTACTAATTACTAGGAAAAGTAACTATTGTATTATTTAAAAAAAAAAATTTGTTTAACCCCCTGGGGTCGAGGGTGTAATTGGCCGGTTTTGACTACTTTTGATTTTATCTCTACATTTCACCTCTACAAACTATTGCAATGGATTGCTGCTCACATGGACCATAACACATAACCTTTTGATCTCATCCTCTATGTGCAAATCAAGATTTCCTAATATAGTCACATAGACAACATTCAGACTTCTCAAAGCTGCTTTATTACTCGGTGACTGAGTTGTTCAACCAGTTCTTAGCAAAAAGACTGCAGAAACTTTAAAAAGCGAGTTTGAAACTTCAAACAGAAGACAACAGAACAAATAACTAGTTGTGATGTTGGGTTATAATCATGGCTCAAATACATGGTTGCTTGTGTATAGCTATTATAGTTTGTTTTTTTTAATTATCCATATTTCAGGGTTTTAAATTCTTTTCAATATTTTTTTTTCCCAGGAGTTTTAACTAATCTAACTAAATATACTAAACTGTGAAGAACGTGGGTGTATGCTCAAAATTTCATTGCAAGGTATCTTTAAACCTGCAGTTGCCATGATAAGATATTTAAAAAAAAATCAGAAGTAGTCAATATGCAATATTTAAAAACATGCATGTAATTTTCTATGTTTGACTCACGAAGGATTACAAAGATAAAGGGAGTCTTCATTCTTCAGATTGAAGCGTGTCTGTCTTTTGGGATTATCTGCATAGACTTAAGTAAAAGACTAGCTATTAGTTTATTAACATATTTATTACACTATAATATATTTTGACATGTTGCAAAAATGCAGACCTCCTGCATAACCAGAGCAGCAATAGAACAAAACTGAAAATTGGGAAATAAGTAGCATCTTAAGTGCTCTTTTCTGTCTTCCTAGAAAGAGCAGGTCAGACGGAGCTGCACAGAGAAAGTATCTGAAAGAGTGCTGATAGAGCAGGGTGGACAAACCTTTTGGCTCAGGGACCACACTGAGTTTTAAAATAAAAAACAACAACAACAACAACAACAACAAAACAGGCCAGGCCAGCACCAGATGCACATATTAAACAAAAACATTAAGAAGGCATTATAGTGTTAATACTTGCATCCACTTTTAGTGGGAACAGTGTTGCTGATCACCCTTTCTTGTCTGAGCATTGAAATCTGGTGTTAGTTTTGTCGTGGCAATTCTTAGAACAGATCTGAGGTGTTCATCACTCACCGGGGATCTGTGAGATGCTTTGTTGTTGTTCATCACACTAAAAGTCTGTTCACATACATACGTAGAGCCAAACATCACCAGCATTCTCTTTGACATCTTCTGGATGTTTGGAAATTTGGCTGTGCTTTATGATGCATAAAACTCATCCAGTTTAAGAGAGTTGAAATTCTCCTTTAAGACAGTGTCACACTGGAGATCAATCAGTTCCAACTGCAACTCCTGTGGCGCTGTTTCAGGGTGTTGTGTAAAGGGACATGACACTAGCTGAAGTGACTTTTCAATTATCCCAAAATCGGAGAACCGAAGGCAGAATTCCACATGCAGGTCATCCAGTGATTTCCTGTAGTTTTTCACATGTTGAGGTGCCTCTTTCAGCATAGCCAGTGTGGGGAAATGAGTGAATAACTTATTTGACATTTGTTTTGAGAATAAATTTGCCTTGGTTTTAAAGGCCCTGACGTTTGTGTACATTTCATGCACAAACTGGTCTTTCCCTTGCAGCTTCACATTCAGCTCATTCGTGTGTGTCATTGTGTCCACAGCAAAAGCTAAATCGCAAAGCCAATCTGTGTCACTCAGCCCAGGAAAATCACCATCTTTCTCAAGTTGCTCCAAAAATGAGCCCCCACACTTGTTGACATGCTTTCCCCAAACTTAACTGACAGACATTGGAGTGGTAAAGCAAGTCCTGGTGATCAGCGTCAGTTTCATCAAGAAACTTAATAAACTGATGATGCTGGAGTCCCCTCGCTTTAATAAAGTTAATGCATTTTACAACTGGCTTCACTACATGATCAAGCTGCAATACAGATTTGCACAGTGCTTCCTGGTGGATTATCCAGTGTAAACAAATTACGTCCTGCTCAGGGTTGTACTCTCTTCCCCTGCGCTGGATTCTTTTGAGCAACCCGACTTTTTTTCCAGTCAGATATGGTGATTCATCTGTGGTGACTTTGGCGAGTGTACTACAAGGTAGCTTGTGCCTCTTGATGACCTCCAACATGCTGCCATACAAGTCCTCTCACCCCCTTGTTTACCCCTTTAGGGATTCCATGGCCAAAAACTCATCCGATTATAATTCACACATTTATACTCCAATGGATGCATCAGAGAGCAACTTGGGGTTAGTATATTGCCCAAGGATGTTTGGCATGCAGACTGGAGCAGCCACGGATCAAACCACCAGCCTTCCAATTAGGAAAGTTCTTTTCATGCAGTATCAAAAAAAAACCAAAAAAAAAAACCCCAAGCAGTTAAACTGTTGATCAATATTTAACAACAAAATGAACCCTTGTGCCCTCCCTAAATTTTGCACCCTTTCAACACCTTTGTGTTGCACAGGTCTAAAAAGAGCTCTTCTTCCACCTGCATCAAGTGTAGCAGCTGCATTTGCAGAGAGCACCTGGTCACATGCTGCAGGACCTGCTCTCCTGCTGCTAGAAATGAACTAAATGCACACACACATGTACACACACAGAGAGAAAGACATATCCTCTCTCAATCTAATTATGTGTTTCTTTCAAACACACACATACATCACATATTCGAAGCCAGGATATTTCAGTTTCAAATGTTTTCATATTTCATATGTTCTGTTGTGTTTATCTTTATTGTTAAAGTTTGCAGTGTTGTTTCAGTTTGCATAATAATGTTTCCATTGATGAATCAGATGCTGATTTGAAGTTGTTTCACACAAACATCCACAGAAATCCCTCTTGAGGCTCCCTGGTGGTCACATGACTCCATAATATGACTGGAAGAATTTCATGCATTGGTCTACAATGGCAAAATGGCTGAGTCTGATAGAATACTATAAAAATGTAAAATATCACTACTTTTCTTAAAAATGAAATGCTGACATTACAGAATGCATTTTTTTTACAGTGCAGTGGTAGAGAGAACAGAAAATGTGGTTTCAGAGGAAGCGAATGGTGCACTTTTGTCCATAACAATAATTAACAATTTAACTCTTTAAACTGGTATTTCAACATTAAAATCCTGGAAATAATTGAATGTTTGACCATTTTGAAAAGGTCTCAAACTTATTATGTGTAAATTAAAAAACTACTATTGAATATTTAATATATGAATTTATGAATGTAATTTTCTGTGTTTGACTCACTGAAAGTTCAACAGGTTGAAGAGTGTCCATCCATTCTTTCGCACACACTTTATTGTGCATTCAATTTGTAAAACCATTTATTGCATTTTAAACATTAAAAAAAGGAAAAATTACTTCAGCTAGTATTAACATGTATTCCCAGACCTTCTCATCCATCATTTTTAGTTTTTAGGGTCCCTTTGACAGTTTTATGGCCAACGTGGGCCCAAAGGTCCATAAAACTACAGATATCACTCCAGTTGCAGAGCAAAACCATTTAATCCTCCTGACAACTTTGTCTGGTTTGTTGCCACAGGTAGGCTACTATATTTGTTAAGGATTGCTTTTTCAACACTCTTGGCAGTGAAGACAGGCAGAAAGAGTCCGAGCATCCTCAGCAGTGCCAGGTATATTTAACCCCATGCTTGGACTTGTCACCATTGACCATAACACGATAAAAGGTTAGTTATTGATCCCAATTACTACATTTCAGTAGTATGGATCAACAGGTGTTCATACAATAAGTGGCACAGACTTCATTAATATAATTGTATATAAGATTTGACCGAAATTTATGGGTCTTGTGATTTGAATATGTAGTTTAAATGCTTCACACAGTGATTCCACTATATACAAATACTACAGTGCAAGTATACATAGTGTATACAAGTATGTATGATTACGTCTCTGTCAGTGCGCCCCAGGGCAGCTGTGGCTACAATGTAGCTTGCCAATGCCAGTGTGTGAATGTGTGTGTGAATGGGTGAATGACTGAATGTAGTGTAAAGCGCTTTGGGGTCCTTAGGGACTGAGTAAAGCGCTATACAAATGCAGGCCATTTACCTTTTTTTTTTTTTACATAGTATATATGTATATGTGCACTGTATACAGGTATTTATTTCATAAAAAAAAATCCCTAACAATCTGCTTTCATCCTTTCACAGAAAAAGGGTGTGGGTATAAACCCAGACTAAAGTTAGGCCTGGTCACATTGGCTGTATTTACTGCAGTTAATTTCATTTAACTTTTGCACTGAACAAATGTTGAGCCACTTTTAAGGGAGGAACAAATTTTTCCAAAGTGGACTTCCTGTAGTAGCTTATCTGGTCAAACCGGTCCCTTTCCACAGACAGACTGTATATTGGCACCAGTGTTTCTAAAACGGCAGTACAGTAGTTCTAGCCTTTGTCAATCGTCAGCTCACTGATTTCACTGAGCACAATGAAGTCATCAGTGAGATTCATCATTTTGTTTCTTACATATGCAGCCTGTTACATATACTTACTATATAGTACAACAGATATGGCACTAGCTGAATAATAAAAACAAAGTTTATTCCAGTTTAAACATCCAAGTAACTGTGTGGTATGTAAAACGGATATAGTTAAAGTACTGCAAAATAAGAATAATTATTTAAAAATGGGGGTAAGACTGTGAATTAATGTTCTTATATTTATCACAATCATTTTGTCCAACAGCACCAATAGACAGTGGTTCAACACTGACAGAGGATTCAGGTAAAAAACAAGCCAAACTTTTTTTTTTTAATTTAAATTCTCTGCATATGTGTATTGTTATTATTATTTTCCATGTGTGAAATAAAAAAGATAAAATACATTTGTTGATATTTCTTTATGACAGTACTTTAAGTACAAGTTCAGTAAATGAATGTAACAGCACAAATGAGTGACAGGATTATAACAGGTTTATCTTCAACCACTTACAAAAATCAAATGTTAACAGGTACACATATGAAAATATTTTCTTCAATAAACATAATGTTAAACTTTGATATATTTCTTTACTTTTTTAAACATTTTGAACTTTGAATGGATATAATTAGTTATTTATGTAATTATTTGTGGACTGTTCCAACGGCTGTTTTTCTTATTCTTTCAGGACTGCAGCAGGCATTTACCTTGACGTTGGCATCATCACTGCTGTTGTCATTGTTGTTGTGATTGTCTTTGCCTTGATAGGAATGGCTGAGCAGCAGCAGACAGGCAGATGTGAAGAGTTTCTCAAATCTAAATTTACATTTGAAACTCTAATATTTAACCCTTTATTAGACTTGTAATCAAGACCGCCTAATCCGAGACCAAGACAAGACCAAGACCAAGACCGAGACAAAAAAAGTCTTTAAACTGCAGCCAGATGCTGCTTCGTTTACAGGTGTCAGGCATATTTATGTGTTTTTGCTTTCGCACAGCCCTCCTCACCGCTGTCTACTGTCTCACTCACTTACTGAGAGGACAGACGGATGCTCCACTTGACTGTCGAGTCTCTCACCCTCTCTGTTTTTCACATAATGATATCATCCTATATCCTCGCATGTGATTGGCCACAATATGGAGGGATTGGAGCATAGCTGAGCCACTGTGTGAGAGCTGAGCAGCGAAAGGAAATTAAGTGAGGGTAGAAATGACTGAAAGATTATTAGGCTCTGTTTTGAGTTTTGTTCAAAAAAGAATGACTTCATATAGGAAAAAATAAATATCACATATGCAGGACACCTTAAACTAGTTTTTAATTAAGCAGCAAGGCAGAACAAAGTCGGGGCTGTATCAAGACACAGGGACTAAACCCCAATTCAACCAGACCCAGAACTGATCTGGAATTAAAACAGGACTACAACAGTTCAAAATCAGGACTACTTAAGACTAAACCAAAACAGAACCAGAATCAAAACTAGATGATAGTAGCACTGAAAATCATCATTGACCTGCACTACACTTATTTTTTAATTCTACCAAAGTCCACTATTTAGATTCAGAAAAGTTTATATAATTATTTAGCCTTGTTGTGCAAACAAGCCTGCATAACTTAATAAATATAGAATTTGAAAAGTAACAAATGGTATCTAAAAAGTTACACTAGGCACTAGATACATGTTCTGATGAGTTTTGGCAAATAACCATTTGACTAACATGTGTGTCTCACCTGCTCTTGTTCCATCTCTGTTCTGTCCTCATTCTCCTCTCTCTCTCCCTCTCTCTCCCTCTTTGTGCTGACAATCAAGCCAAACACCAACATCATCAAATATACAGTTGAAACCAGATATTTGCATACTCTTCAGATAAAAACACAAACACTTTTTTAATTGTAACATCAAATCAGACTAAATGTTTATTTTTTTAGATTAATAAATATAAAAAACATATTTGTTAACTTTTGTGTTTTGTATTCAAAATTGAGCCACACTTATGGAGCTCCACAATTCTTTTCCTGGTGTTTTGGTTGATATCTCTTGATTTTCCCATGTCAAAGAAACAGGCTCTGTGTTTTGCCTTATATGCATCCACAGCTGTGCCACCAATTTACTCACATGGACTCTACTAACCTATCAGAAGCTTCTTCAGCTCAGAATGGAATCGTCTGGAGTTTTCTTATTAATTAACAATAAACTTAGTGTATATGTACTCCTAAATTTCATGAAAGTGATTAAAATAGACACCTCCCTCTTTTTATTCGGATATTTAACTAATTCAAAAGATATTTGAACATTTATTTATCTAAAACAAAACAAGCTTACTCTAAATTGATGTTGTACAGTAAAAAAAAGTTTTTATGTTTTCTCCCTAAAGTGTATGTAAACATCTGGTTTCAACTGTGAATATACTGCTGTGTATTGAAATTTCTCTTGTTTTGCATAGATAGACTGAACAACATACAAAGCATAATTTATAAAATAACATCTACCTGAGTTTTTTCTTAGAAAGAAGCTCCTTATGTCCATTGTTGTGTACATCAGTACACAATTGAAACCGATTTAGAGAGTTTGTTTAGCCGTGGAGGGTAACAACTGAAAATATGAAATGTAAGCTAAGATTCTCTAAAAAATCAGCATTGTTGTTCGGCTTTTTATTTATCTATTTGTTGATTCACTCGAAGAGCAAGTAACGCAACCAAGTGATCAGTTTGATATCAATCTTTTGTGATACACCGTCATATTTACATTATTAGTTCAGTACGAATGATTTGCTTTGGTACCTGGTCAAACTTAATCTCTTCTCTGTCTGCAGCAAAATCGCTGCTTTCTCTCCCCTCGCTCACATGGGTGCTGTGCTCAGTCACCCAGTGCCTGAGCTCGGATCATACCAAAATTAGGGGGAATTCACGACGGTGCGCTCTGTGCTTCGTGTGTTGTTTTTGTTTTATACAGTTGTCAGTCAGGCATCTAACTAACAAATTACACTCCAAAAGACCCCATGCTTCTGAAAAAATGACCCGGGCTTAAACCCAGTAAGCCACCCCCCCCCCCCCACCCCCACCCCACCCCCCCACCCCCCCACCGCTCCGCTGATGGTTGACTCCAAATCTCCCGAACACTATGTCGATTTGAGAATGCAAGACCGAAACAGCGAGACCAAGACTGAGACCAAAGTCAGTCGAGACCAAGACAAGACCAAGAAAAAAGTCCGTCGAGACCAAGACGAGACCAAGACCACGTAAAAGTGGTCTCGAGACCAAGACCGGTCTCGAGACATCCAACTCTACCCTTTATTGACCGGCCCTTCAAATTTACCTGTAAAATGGGCCCGCCGGTGGGCCCATGGTCAATAAAGGGTTAAGGATAACACTTCACATTTACTAGTACAAATAATATGGAAAACTATTTAAAAAATATGAATGATAATCCTGAATGATAAACAATTAAAAAACCTATGTTTATTACATTTACAGTTGCTTGTACATGTTTGTGTTTGTATCCAAAGCTATCACAACACTTCAGGAAACAAGCTTAACAAGATGTTACAAGTGTTTGAACAGTGTTTGCGTATGTTCCGAAAACAGTTTTTGACAACTTTTGTGAAAATTGTTGTGTTTTTTATCAAAACCTAAATCAAACTTGCAAAGTATGCTGTGGGGTTTTGAATGCATGTCTTGGTTGTTTAAATGAGAATATATGATAACAGCAGCTGTTTTTTGTCTTTGCCTTAATAAGAACAGCTAACCAGCAGCAGCCAGGTAAATGGGAAGATTTTCTCAAACCCAAATTTACAATTTTTTATCCCCATGATAATGATTATATCATTTATTATCCTGAATGATAAATAAATAAGTAAAATGACTGTTATTTTGAATGATACTGACATTTTCTTGTTTGTGTTTGTGTTCACAAGTATCACTACAAGTTGGGACCAGTGTGTTTAAGGAGCAGACCCAAAAGCAGACTAATGAGAAACCAAACTGAACTTTAACAAAAAGTTAACCGTTTTTTCAGGTTCACTCAAAAACAAAAAGCACAGGCGAACAGAGGTGAAAAGCTAAACTATAACCTAAACTGGGAAAGCTAACGCCAGACAAGGAAAAACTCTAACTATAACCATCATCATAAACATCAACCTGAGAAAACCGAGACTTAAGACAACATGGAAATCCATGGACATGAGGCAAGGACAACCTGACCATAAATACATAGGAGGGTAATGAGGGAAGTGGAAACACATGGGGAATACAGCTGACACAAATGAACACGACGCCACAGGGGAAGCAAAACTAAACACAATAAACATGGAACACAAGACCTTCAAAATAAAACAGGAAACATGGAGAGACTTAGACTGTGGGCACAAGCATGATACAAGGCTCGAGGGAAACCAGACGCCTGAGAGAGGGAGCTCGAGAGAGAGAGAGAGAGACTTAAACACAGGGGTCACAAGAAAAAGGGAATGAGACATGACAGGGTTAAGAAACTTACATGGATACACATGACAGACAGGGGAGACATGGAACAGAGCACGAGAAAAGAAAAAAACTATAAACAGGAAGAGGAGATGAAACTCTTGGAGCAGACAACATGGAAACAAATGTAACTAAACATACTGTCAGTGCAAGAAATAATACTAAATAATAGAAAACGAGAAACTTCCAAATACAAAGAATTCACAAAAAGACCAAAACCTCAAAATGCTGGGTCACAGACCCAGCCCCCAGACACCTTAAAGGATTGTCTTGTTATGTTACACCTGCAGAATCTGAAGGAAGTGTTTCACTTAACTGGTGTTATTGTTAGAACCTTTCTAACACTCATGAACACTCATTAGCATGCCCTCACAAAGTCAGCACTTTATCGAATGCAAACCCCCCACTGAGGACTTTCTGTAACTTCCATTTCACAGCAAACTTTAAAGATAAGATAAGATAAGATAAGATGACCTTTATTAGTCCCACACGTGGGAAATTTGTTTTGTCACAGCAGGAAGTGGACAGTGCAAAAGTTATGAAGGACAATTAGAATAAAATAAGAATAAATACAGTACACAACTGTACAGAATAGAATAAAAATAGAATACTATATACAGTAGAATAAAATAGAATAAAATATACAATAGGATAAAAATAGAATACAAATGCTATATACAACAGAGTGAAAAATACAACGGTGCCAGAAAGATTATTGCACATTTGTGTTATTGCACATTTGTGGATGTGTGTGTATGATCAGTTAAAGTCTTTGTTGTGGAGTCTGACAGCAGTGGGGAGGAAAGACCTGCGAAATCTCTCCGTCCCACACCGTGGGTGCCGCAGTCTCCCACTGAAGGAGCTGCTCAGTGCTGTCACAGTCTCATGCATGGGGTGGGAGATGTTGTCCAGCAGGGATGACAGCTTAGCCACCATTCTCCTGTCACTCACCACCTCCACTGGGTCCAGAGGGCATCCTAGAACAGAGCTGGC
The DNA here is from genome assembly GCF_036321145.2 of Pelmatolapia mariae. NCBI lineage: Eukaryota > Metazoa > Chordata > Actinopteri > Cichliformes > Cichlidae > Pelmatolapia > Pelmatolapia mariae. The sequence goes on along the minus strand of NC_086229.1, from coordinate 55,754,537 downwards.
CCTTCGGATCAGCCTGTTCAGTCTCTTCCTGTCCCCAGCAGAGATGCTGCCGCCCCAGCAGACCACACCGTAAAAGATGGCTGAGGCCACCACAGAGTCATAGAAGGTCTTCAGGAGTGGGCCCTCCACTCCAAACGACCTGAGTCTCCGCAGCAGGTACAGTCTGCTCTGCCCTTTCCTGTAGAGGGCGTCTGAGTTATGAGTCCAGTCCAGTTTGTTGTTCAGATGAACACCAAGGTACCTGTAGCTGTCCACAGCCTCGATGTCCATACCTTGGATGTTCAGTGGTTGCAGTGGAGGATGTTTGTGCCTGTGGAAGTCTACCACCAGCTCCTTGGTTTTACTGGCATTGATCTGGAGGTAGTTCAGCTGGCACCAGTCCACAAAGTCCTGAGTCAGTCCTCTGTACTCCTTGTCGTCCCCATCAGTGATGAGGCCGACTATAGCAGAGTCATCAGAGAACTTCTGCAGGAAGCATTGGGTGGAGTTGTGGGAGAAGTCTGCAGTGTAGATGGTGAAGAGGAACGGAGCCAGAACCGTTCCCTGTGGGGCCCCCGTACTGCAGACGACCCTGTCCGACACACAGCCCTGAGTCCTCACATACTGTGGTCGGTCGGTGAGGTAGTCCAAAATCCAGGTAGTGAGGTGATGGTCCACTCCAGAGTTCTCCAGCTTGTCCTTCAGAACCGAGGGAAGAATAGTGTTGAAGGCACTGGAGAAATCAAAGAACATGATTCTCACAGTGCTCCCAGCGGTCTCCAGGTGAGCGAGGGAGCGATGTAGGAGGTGAATGACGGCATCATCCGCTCCAATGCCAGGCTGGTAGGCAAACTGAAGTGCCTACCAGTGATGAGCTCACAAGGCGCCGAAGCTGAGCCAGGACCAGCCGCTCCAGGGTCTTCATCAGGTGGGATGTCAGAGCCACCGGCCTGTAGCTGTTGAGGTCCTTGGGGCGTGAAGTCTTTGGCACTGGTACAACACAGGAGGTTTTCCAGAGCTGTGGGACTCTTCCCAGCCTCAGGCTCAGGTTGAAGAGGTGCTCCATCACACCACACAGTTGGTCCGCGCAGGACCTGACGACCCTCGAGCTGATGCCATCTGGACCCGCTGCCTTCTTGCCATTAATCCTCCTCAGTTCCCTCCTAACCTGGGTGGTTGAGAGAGACAGGCTGGAGCCTTGTGTTGATTGTGTATTGGATGCTGTTGTTTGGGGTGGGGAGGAGTGAGCAGGGTGAATAGAGGAGGTGTGAAGTGTCTGAGGTGTCAGAGGTGGAACAGCAGCAGTGGGGGTGGTTGAGTCTGCAGCCGATGTTGAAGACTGCCTCATGGCTGAATCAAATCTGTTGAAGAAATGATTCAGTTCATTTGCCCACCTCACATCCCTCCCAGGCAGAGAGTTCTGATGTAAACCAGAACCACCCACTGTCCTTTCTCTAGTAGTGTTTAATTCCACTGCTCTTATAATGCTATATCTTACTCATGTCTTTGCATATATAAGTTAACCACCCTACAGAGGCACTACAATCTCACCAAGCAGTCAGACCGGTTTAGTTTAAATATCCTTTGTTTTCTCTTCTGTCGTGTCACATTTTGTTTTTCTGGCTGAAACTTAAATGCTGCACATCAGTCATATTCTAAGAAACACGTCAAAAGTTCACCCATGTCACCACCGGATGCACACTGGTAGAGATTAAACACAGATGCTGGCATTTGAAGCAGAGATGTGTGGGTGGTCAGACTCAGTTTACATCAAGGGCCACATCTCAAGTGGGCCGGGTGAATGAATGAAACTCCACTTTCTGTCACTCTGAAGATGTTTAACTACACATTTAATCCCTGAGAAATCATAATATAAGAAAAAGAAGTGCAACTTCAACAACACATCTCAATTTTTCTACATGTTAAATATGTAAAATTGCAGAAAAAAACATTCTGACTGCTCCCACACTGTTGCGTATTTTTAAAAAATAAAGTTTTTATTGTTTGATGAAAACTTTCTTTTACTTTAAGAGGTGGTAAAGATAAAGGAATGGACCATTTTAATTTTGTGACACACATTCAACCTAATGCTACCTGTTCTGTGAAAGAAGACGTTTGATTAACTGTGACATTTTAACCCATATGGAAAAGAAATAGAAAAAAACTTATAAAAGGCTTGCATTAGCTTTAGCTTGCTTCATATAGTGAATCATATAAGGCTTATATGATTTACTCATGAAAGTGGCCACTTTCTCAGTACTTTCATATATTGTTTTAGGAAGTATTCAAAACATACAAGTTTCATTTATATAATTTTTCAAGGGATCTTATATCTGTTTTCACTCTTATATGCTTTTCATACAAGTTTCACACAAGACAGATACAAACTTTATAAGATTTATATATATATTTACCATATGGGAAGCTATTAGAAGTTTATTTTGGATAAATAAAAGAAAAACAAGTAAAATTAGAGTGGAGTCAGGAAGTAAAGTGATGAGTTGTGATGCTGTCTTCACACCAGCAGGAAGCGATGCCCTCTGTGACAGAGACGTGGCTTAACACTGTTCAGCTGTCGTTGAGCCAGTCAGTATATCAGCAGCTGTATCATGGACGTCGCCGCACTTTGTGCTGTTGTTGGTGAGTACTGTATACAAATGTGTGTACTGTCTGAAATCCACTTTAGCCACTGAATAATGAGATTGATCTGTACTCCTTGCAGCTGATAACATTTCAGTAACTTAAGTTTTTAGGCAGGTCTATGATGAGGAAGTGGTTTCTTTTAAGGTTCCTTTCATGTCCTAAATGGACAGTTTCTGCTCAGTTACCAATTAATGTTGTTTACTAGAGCTGAAAGAGTCAGGAGCTGCAGTGTTACTGCAAAACAAGCCTAAATATATGTATCTCTGAACTGTTTCTAGCTGCATTGAAATGCATACTTCAGCCAGAAGCTTGAAGTGCATTGATTTGTTTTCTGAAATCATCAACATCTGTATGACTAAGTGCCTGGTTGACGGCAAAAGAAAAACTCTCAGTTTTCCACCTTTTGTTTTCTTTTGTGCAGCTTCTCTGAGAGTCGTTCCCAACAGATCCCAGTTCTTCCAGTATGAGTCTTTCTCCATGAGCTGTGGGGGGCAGGAAAACTTTTCTGAGTGGAGAGTTAAGAGGAACACGTCCTTATACATGAACACTGCATGTCCCTCATTCTCGAATGATATAAATGAATCTCACTGCTTCATCAGTGACCTTTATCCAGCAGACACTGGAGTTTACTGGTGTGAGTCTGCAACAGGAGAGTGCTTTGATGCCGTCACCATCACAGTGGCAGGTGGGTTTAAACAAACAGGGTGCAGATGTTTTTTCATTTCTTTTTTGTTATGGGACACACAACACTTACTCATCATTCAACCATAAACACAAAAAATATAGTGAGACGTCTGTTACAAATCTTAATGTCCTCTTTTCAGTAGCAACCACAGAAATGTTGGGACACAAGAAGTTTCACTTGCTAATATCAGCCTTGAAACTGTTCTTGTGTCATTTACTTTAATCTAATCAAATGACATAAATGTATTAAGTATTCCTTCTCTGCCAGGTTTTATAGTCTTACATAGCCTGACAGTTTTTTAATGTCCTTCCTAAGAAATTTGTCTCAAGCCTTCCTTTTTTTGTCTACATGCCCAGTACAGTTAAAGACTTCTTTGATTGTAAGGACAGAAATGCTTGCATACTACAGATGTCCAAATGGGATTTTAGACTCCTAACAAATTTTTGCCCACATTATCAAAAATGATTCTCATCATGAACTCCTCAAAAGGTCTGGTAAACAAACTGCTTTTTATATAGCACCTTTCTCCTCTCCTGGAGCTCTCAAAGGGCTTTATATAACATGCCTCATTCACTCTTAAGTGCGTTCTACCTCAAATTATGCACATTCCAACTTGGGGTTACTATCTTGCCCAAGAATATTTGGCACCATTTGGAATGCTGTGGCAAAACTGTGAGCAACACTTGTTGGTGTAATTGGGGAGAATTCAGAAAAAACCTTGCTCTTCATTTCAAAACTGATTGAACTAATAGAGTGGACTCCAATATGCTGATTTATTCATTTTGTACTCTGACGTCTTTATCTTTCAGCTGGTTCTGTGATTCTGGAAAGTCCTGCCCATCCTGTGATGGAGGGAAACACTGTGACCTTACACTGTAGACACAATACAGACTCATCCTCCAATTTCACTGCAACATTCTATAAAAATGATGATCTTATTGGGAGCAGCTCTACAGGAAATCTGACCATCCACAGGGTTTCCAAATCAGATGAAGGACTCTACAAGTGTAACATCTCTGGAGTTGGACAATCACCAGACAGCCAGCTGACTGTCACTATTGATGGTAAGGGGACTTTATTTTTTATGTTCTCTTAAATTGCAACTTTACACAGCTGTGAAAAAAAACAATGCTCTGTGGTCGGTCTGGGATGTGTCATGTATGTGTAGTTGTATTTTATGTGGATAGAATATGTGAATCAGTCAAGGGAGCTGTTTTTGGTTTTTTGTTCCCGATAAAGTGTTTGGTGAGTAAAAAAGCATCGTCCACTTTTTTTCTTTCATGATTGACTTTACATGAGAGACTCATAAATATAAAATGAGTAAAGTAAGCCTTGTTTTGTTCACACTGATGATAACCTGGAGTGTTTCTGCTTTAAAGCAGTGTCCTGTGAGCTGGCTCCCTCTGGCCTGACACACATTCTCCTTCCTGTGATATGCATCTACCTCTCACTGGTTTCAGTAATGCTGCTCATTCTCTGGAAAACCCACAAAGGTCAGCACATGGAAAACTAGCACTCCCCTGTAAATGAAGAAACAATTACTTTCTTTTGTTTTCTTTAGCTTTTAAAGAAGTTCATGAAAACATGTGTTGTATAGTAATGTTTCAAATGATTGTCACAGTTTCAGTGCCCAGGTTTAGCATACGAAAAGTTCACAAGTAACTTTAAACACAGCTGTGCTTTCAGTTTACTTCATCATACCCACCCTAAAAAATCTCAGGATTTCAGGATTTTAATGCTCTCTGATTTGCTTTTGCTGCAGGTAAAATCAACCCTTCAGTTGTGCTCTACACTGAAGTCACCACCAAACTAAACTACAACATAAGGGGTAAACACACTGACACACATCTCAATATTAATGACAGCAACAATTAGTCAGTAGGTTAATTGTTGCAAGTTTCTCACATTTTGAATGTAAATCAAAATAAACCTTGTAGTATTTGTGTCAAAAAAATGATCTCATTAGAAAACAGTACACTCTAGTGTTTAATTTATTAATAAATAAATACAAATAAAATAGAGAGAGGTACAATTTTGAAAACGTCACCAGAATTAAGCCTGCATACAGGAAATCTCAGAGTCTGTGCAGACTGTGAGACTGAAGGTGGCATATAAAAGTGTAAGTGTAACATGTGAAGAACGGTTTACACTTTTTATGAATTACGTCCTTTTTTTTTTCAGGTGAACCACTGGGGAAGCGATCCTTTTTATTCTCTTCTGAGGCTCCAAAGGCTTGTCTGTAAACAAATGCATCACCATGAGCTGACTCAGAAAGCCTGCAGCTGATGGAAATTTTTAAAGCCTTTTTAAAATTTGTTTTTAAGAAGAAAACAACACTGAAATACAAATGACAGTTAATAATACTGTAGAGTATAAATCATAAATACATTTTTATTGTGATATTTACTCTTTGTACAACTGAAAAAATGGGAAATGAACTTTTCTGGGTCCATTAACTCTAAAAATTAAACAGACACACTCCCCTTGTAGTTCACTACTTTTACTCATCAGCTTTCATATCAAATATGTCCACAAATGATTCATGTGTCTAAAAACATGGATCCATCCTAAATGTTGCCTTAACACATGCTTCATACTCAAAACAGCAATGATTTTGGATTAAACTGCTCTCTTCAATGTTCAACATGCTTCTATTACAGACTTCTTTTCATGTACTTTTAAACATGTTGTGTCGTGTCTTTTATATACATCTCCTCTTAACTGGAGTCCAGATGCAGGTTTTGAGTTCTCATTTAAAGTATACTGAGAGGTTATTCCAGGTGTTTTTGTCTGCAGTGAGTATTGCAGATTCACACAGTAAATCAGCCAATCAGATGACGCTAAAGACAAAATAGGGGCTTGTTTTTGTTTTGTTAAATTGTCCTTTTTAAAGTTTCTTTGTAGTATTATAAAATAAAACATCTTCAGTACAAAATCTTCCCCACAAGATAATGTCTTTGTGACGCCCTGCCTAATGTCTGTGGAGAGACTTGAATGAAAACAGGAATGAATACTATGTTCACACACACACACACACACACACACACACACACACACACACACACACACACACACACACTAGTGACAATTATGTTGTATATATCTTTATGTTTTTCAGGGGGTGTTTTTTCTTACTTGTGTAGCAGTTGGTCACTATAAACATCATGAATATATAAATGACTATGGTAACAGGTTACTAATTAGTTACTAGGAGCTGGGTCATGACAATATGTAACCAAAATCTTTCTTTCAGCACTAAATCAACAATAACAATAAATCTCAGTCAGACTGAAACAGGATCATTTAATATGTGACTATGAAAATTATTAAAACTACATGTACCATACATATATGGTAAATGGCCTGCATTTGTATAACGCTTTACACTACATTCAGTCATCCACTCATTCACACACACATTGGTGATGGCAAGCTACATTGTAGCCACAGCCGCCCTGGGGCGCACTGACAGAGGCGAGGCTGCCGGACACTGGCGCCACCGGGCCCTCTGACCACCACCAGTAGGCAACGGGTGAAGTGTCTTGCCCAAGGACACAACGACTGAGACTGTCGGAGCCGGGGCTCGAACCGGCAATCTTCCGATTACAGGACGAACTCCCAACTCTTGAGCTACGATCGCCCAAGGTCGTGGCTCAATATATACTGATGAAAACCTAGATATTAGAATGTGATGTGTTCTTCACCCATCACATGCTGTTATATATTTTCTCTTTGCACATAATGTGATGCTCCAGCTGTAGCATGGCGCTACTTCCTCATTTCCACATAAAAACAAATGCAAGCTAAGATGAGATGATAGCCTTCTACAGATTAAACCGTTGATCCTGCTATAGAAGCACACCAAACTTTGATGCCTCAAACTAAACCTGAGCAAACACGAGAGAGAAGGGGGAGGTGGTGGGGTGGGAGGACGGACTGCCATGGTCATGACATTTTGAACAGTATTAATGCACTGGACAAGTTTTTACATCTTAATTCTTGCACATTTAATGCAATACACACAAAGGCTAAGGCTTCTCTACTTGTTTAGGTGAAGGTGGTTGATTTGAAGTAAATAAGGTGGAGCCACAACCTCTGACTGTGAGATGTGATGCTTTACATCTCCACACCAGCAGGAAGCTGTGGCCTCTGTGACAGAGGTGTGACTTAACCTTCTCAGGCCACGACTGAGCCAGTCAGTATATCAGCAGCCAAGTATCATGGAGGTCATCACACTTTGTGCTGTTGTTGGTGAGTACTGTATTTATATCTGTGTACTGTATGAAACCCAACTTAAGCCGCTGACTAATGTGTTTAATTTGTGCTCTATAAAGACAATAAAATTCAAATGAAAATTTAGTCCGGGCTGTAAAGAGGAAGTGGTTTCTTTTAGAGTTCACTTTCACATCTGCTCTCACAATTGGAGGTAATGTGACACGATTTAACAGAACTAGCAAATATTTGACTTGGTATTATTTTTGATGTTTAAAGTTTACTTGTTTTTATTTGGTTTTTTTTCTGGTGTGTTTTGAGAAAATATTCAACTATGTTCCAGGTTGTTTAAAGTCATAACGGCTAAAGTAGACCGACTTTATTCATTGTAGCACCCTGCAGCTGTTTTGATTTAATGTAGGGTTTTGGAACTTCATTTTCACTTTCATAGCCATTATGAAAGTGCTCATAAATTATCATTACTGCAAAGTATGCCTTTATGTCAGTCAATAAGAATGTTTCCACTTATAACTTGAATATATGTGTGCATGTGCAACATGTTTAATTAAATATCTCAGCTTTCCATCATTTTTCTGTTTTGTGCAGCTTCACTCAGAGTCATTCCCAACAGATCCCAGTTCTTCCAGTATGAGTCCGTCTCCATGAGCTGTGGAGAGCAGGGAAACTCTTCTGAGTGGAGAGTTAAGAGGAACACATCCTCACACATAAACACCACATGTCCCTCATCCTCAAATGGGATAGATGAATCTCACTGCTTCATCAGTGACCTTTACCCAACAGACAGTGGAGTTTACTGGTGTGAGTCTGCAGCAGGAGAGTGCTTCGATGCTGTCACCATCACTGTGGCAGGTAGGTTTCCACGTTCCATGTTTTTCAGCCTTTTGTTAACAATGAACACAGGTCACGTGTTTCAAAACTTCAAGCAAACACAATAATATGGACATATTTAAACTTTAGTAAACTAAACTCATAACTCACAAACTAGTGAAAAGTAGTGGAAAAGGATTTAACTGTTTTTTTTTTTAAATCATATTTTCCATTTCTGTTCTCGAGACTCTAAATAACTCTGATGAAAAACAAACCCATTTAAAGACATCCACATCTGGCCAGATCGGACATTCGTTATTAAGCAGTTTGAAAAATGCAATGCTGGAATAAACTGCAAACTATCTGTTGTAGGGTTCAGAATACAACTTCTGCTTCCAGGCGGTGGGATAACAGAAACAGAAAAACACTTCCAGCTTGTTGAGCACCTCTGTGTCCATTTGTTTATAGTCTGCACAAAGACATAACTCGCCCTCCCCTCTGCCCAGCTCAGTAGTCTTAAATAACACAATGTCTACAATTCTCCCCTTTCTTCCTGCTTTCCCGGTGACACTGCTGACATCCCCAGTTCTATTCACTAATATTAACCTGACAGAGTGCACATGCATGTTTGAATATGATGTAAGCCTTGATGAATATTTCTCATTACTCAACAAATGCCCAATTAGAATTTTATACAAACATGAATTCTTGATTGTGTAAATTGATAGCAACAGAAGAAGAAGTCTTGCTTTTTGTTTCAGTTAAAACAGGCAGAATGACCTTTTACATGTTTGTCTTTCAGCTGGTTCTGTGATCCTGGAGAGTCCAGCTCATCCTGTGATGGAGGGAGATACTGTAATTATGCGCTGTAAACACATAACCACTGTCTATGATAATGTCATGATTGAATTTTACAAAAATGAGCTTCTTGTTGGGAGCAGCTCAACAGGAAACCTGACTATCTACAGAGTATCTAAATGTGATGAGGGACTCTACAAGTGCAACATCTCTGGAGTTGGAGATTCACCTGACAGCTGGATGACTGTCAGAGATAAGACAAGTATTATTATTATTATTATTATTATTACTTTGTTCAACTTTACAGTGAATTTTATTAGAAGCAAATGTATACAGGCTTATGGTTACTGAATCTAAGGTGCCTTAAATCAAACAAACTGCTTCTGGTAGTGTGACGATATCAGGAAGCTTGTGGTTTGAAAGTTTAGTTAATGACTGTGTGAATTCCATTTAACAACATAACTGTTGGCTTACAAAGATAAATTCTTCTCATCTTTTATTTATATGTGTTATTTTAGGGGAAAAATGCATCCTGACAAGTACCACTACACAAATTGCTGGTACTTCATTCCACTCCCTGCAGTCAATATTCACCATCTTAGATACAGAGAGGAAGTAGAAGTAGGATGATTATGCTCATGCAAGTTATCCAACTAACAGGGCCAGAGTTTTATCACCTATTGGCAATATATATGCTCTGGCATTGTGCAGTAGTGGTTATGCATGCTAATTTGTCAGAACAGCAGAATTCCTCGACATGTTCACAAAGTTTGATGTCTCACACATTGAAGGAGCGCTGTGGTTAACCTTAGACTTCACAGCCTTTCCCAGTGAAAACAGTGAAATTCTGTAAACTGGATGTGTCATGCATGTGCAGCTGACAGATTTGAGCAAGTGAAATGATGAAATGATGTCAGTCGACTTTCTTTTCTGTTCCCGATAAATTGGTTTGGCAAATCGAAGAATCGTCAGTTCTGTTCTACCCAAAATCACTGACGATGAAAATAAAGAATAGTAAAGAAAATGTAAGCCATGTACACAGTGGACACTGTTGTTTCCATCATCATGCTAACCTGTGGTTTTTGTGCTTTGAAGCAGGACATCCTGAACTACGTCATCCTGGCCTGACACACTTTCGGTTTCCTGTGGCTTGCATCTTCCTCTTATTGTTTTCAGCTGTTCTGCTCAGCCTCAGCAGCAAAGGTATGCATGCAGAAGAAATTACTGTCTTGTGACATGTGAAGAGTAACATTCAGAATACTGTTACAGTTTCACTCCGCTAAAATATTGTAAATGAAACAAATAAATAAACATGTGTCCAACTTTTACAATTTAAATGCTCTGCAACACTTTTTTTTTGCTGCAGGTAAAATTGACCCCGTGGTTGTGCCGTACACTGAAGTCATCTACACACAAAAATACAGGAGAAAAGGTAAACACACATACACAGAGACCTTGTTATTAACCTAAATAATAATAATAATAGCACCAATTCAAATTTAATCATTGAGTCCCACAATCCAGAATTGACTCATATCAATAAAATAATCCCCGTGTCTCAGGGGTAAGCATGCTCATTTCCTTTCTGGTCATTTGCATCTTTTTTTTCTTTTCTTTTTTTTGTTAGGTCGACGACTGAGGAAGAGGTCCTTGATGTTATCATCTAAGGCTGCATATAGATGCGTTTGCACACACACGTCATGCACTGTGCTCACTTATAAAGCCGACAGTTGATGAAGAGATAACGATGATATATTTAAGCACTTTAACCCACCTGTACACTTTGTGTTCCACACTGCATCTGCAAAGAAATATACATATTAAAAAGAAAGAAAGAAAGAAAGAAAGAAACACACTAGCATTGGAAATCCTCACTGGCCTCTTTTTAAGTAAACCCATTTAATACATAAATAAATAAATAAAAATTACATATATACATACATACATATATATATATATATATATATATATATACATATTGATAATGGTGGTCATGAATGAACTCTGTGTGTTGCATTTTAGTTTGTGTACTAATTGTGTTTTTTTTCCTTGAGTGCATAAGTGCAGAAAATTGACCACCCCCTGTTAACTTTAAGCTGAGATTAATTCTGACTTTTGCTTTCACACAAAGTGTAATGATAACACCCACTGCATGCTCATAACATGCTTCATATAGAGAATTTGTACACTATTTATATATTTATATCTACTTCTATACTGTTTTGTACAGCCACCCTCATCTGATCTAAAAATACATTGGAGTTTGTTAACCTGTATTTCAGCTACATTTATAAAACTATACTTTTTAACGATATTCTTCTTATTTGTAACAAAGAAAAATGGGATGTAAAAAAGTACATTATTTTTGTCAGCATTTAAATGCTTTTATATGCATCTTTTTGGTACAAACGTTAAGCCTTTAACTTATCCTGCTGTCATAGTCACACTGAAAAAAAGGCCATGTTGGATTTACTTGATTCAATAGTGTAATTGGTTGCACACAAATGTTTTGCTTTGGCAGAAACTTAGACAAATGAGTTAAATCAACACGACTTCATATTCAACAAACCTGTGCATTTTGTGTTCAGAAAACGGAATTGAAACATGTTTAGATGAAGTAAGTTGAGCTCTTGGAATATTTTAATGCTTCACAATTTTGTCATTTTATTTCAACACTATTCAATAACCTTGACCCCAGTACTACTTGGTCACTTAAATACTACATGTTGTCTTCATATTACATAATGTTCAACAAAGTCTAGAGTCGGGTTACCACAAAACTTGAACGGATGTACAACAACTACCATCCTTGTCCTGGTTGCAGGGGGGCTGGGACATAACCCTGAAGTGATAGGTTACACCCTGTACAGCTCACCAATCGATCACATAGAGACAAACAACCATACATACCAGATTGTGGATTTGAATCCAGGACCTTCTTACTGGGAGGAAACAGCACTAACCACCATGCCACCAATCCAGGTTTATCAGAAGTGGGAAAGCTATGATTTTAATGCTTGATGCAGAATTTTCTTTACGTTTTTGTCCTTGACAGGTTAAACCACAATAAAAAGCAATAACATACACATGGTGTGTGTGTAGTTGTCTGCCTTTTATAACTTCAGTGGTTTTCCTGCAGTTTGAAATCTCATGTAATCTTGTTAATTTCAGGAGTCCAGCAACTAACCACTCTTACTAGATTGTATCAGGTCATCTCAACAAGAACAAATTAAGTTGTTGAATTTTGTACAGATCCTACATGATTTAATTACGTTCAAGATAGAAACATGACATTTTTGTGTTCAAATTAAAAGGTAGACTTTTTTAATGTAACAACCACCCAATTTACTTCTTTTCGGTATACCACAAAAAGTAGAGGCAGCTGTTCAAATTGACTGAGATGGATGCCTTCCTCAAACCACGATCCAAAGTGTGCGAGACTGAAATCCGGGATTTAACATTGCTATATTATTGACTTATTTCACTCGAACATGATATGAACAATTTAACCTACCCGCTCTGCATATTATGTAGTTTCTACACTATATAGTTACAGTTAACTTTAAAGCATGAGGCATTTATGTTAAATACACGCAAGATGCTTACATAAATCCAAGAGCTGGCCAATCCCTTTTTTTCAGTGCACGACAGTATTGCCGTCATTGTCGATTAATATAAATGCATAGTAAGAACTGACTTACACATTTAACAAATTGATTCAGCGATCAACCATGTAATACAAATACATTAAATCACTAAAAACCATGAAATCCTTATATTTATGAAGTTTTCTGTTTGTGAACATGGACTTAAGACCAGCGAGCTGACAGCATTCAGGGTAAAATGCCTGCCATTGACACACCCCTGTGTGTTTGTACACTAAAAAAAGGAAATTGCATTGTTTTTATATGTACAAATGTATAACTTGTAATTTGAAAAAAATAATTTCATGTTTCTAATTAAATCCTGTAGCATCTGCATCAAATTCAACAACTTAATTTGTTCTTGTTGAGATGACATGATGTAATCTAGTAAGAGTGTTTAGTTGCCTGGACTCACGAAATTCACAAGATCACATGAGATTTCAAACGGCAGTAAAATCACTGGGGTTAGAAGAGGAAGACAACTATACACACACAATGTGTATGCTATTATTATTTATTGTGGTTTAATCTATAAGGACAGAAACGTACAGAAAATTCAGCACCAAGCAGCTTGACAGCTTGATGGTGTGGTGGTTAGTGCTGTTACCTCACACCAAGAAGGTTCTGGGTTAAAATCTAGAATCAGGCTAGTGGGTTTACTCTGGTTTCCTTCCACAGTTAAAAGTCATCCATTTAGTACAACTAGGTTAATTACTGTTTCCAAATTACCTATAAGTGTGAATGAGGGCAAATGGGTGTCTCTCTTTATGTAAGCCCTGCATTGGACTGGCGACCTGTTCAAGGTTAACCCCACCTCTTATCAATTTTGGGTTATGACCCAGCCCCCCTGCAACCCGGATAAAGATAGGAAGATAGCGTGGAAGTTGTTGTAAAACCATTAAATTTTTATGTTAAACAAACACTAGACTTTGTTGAACATTATGTAATATGAAGACAACATGTAGTATTTAAGTGATTAAGCTGTACTGGGACAAAAGTTATTGAATAGTTTTGGAATAAAGTGACAAAATTGTGAAGGATTAAAATATTCCAAGAGCTCAACTTAGTTCATCTAAACATGTTTCAATCGTGTTTTCTGAACACAAAATGCACAGGTTTATTGAATATGAATAAGTTGTGTCGATTTAACTCAGTTTTTAAAGTTTACGCCAAAGCAAAACAATTGTGTGCAACCAATTACACTATTGAATTAAATAAATCCAACATGTTCTTTTTTCAGTGTAGTTTACACAAGTCTGGATCTCTTTTAATCACAGTTTCCTCCAAAGATGTGAGATGCTGTCATAGATTTCTCTGCTGCTGTCTTTGGCTGAATACAAGATGATATACACACAAAAACCAAGTGGTTAAACGTTTATTTTACCAATATGATCTGTAAATCATTTGCTTTATTTTTCATATTTTAGTGTGAATCTAAAAAAAACAAACACTCTTGGCTCACTATAAATTTCAAGTATTCATTCTCAGTTCTTGTACTTTAGTGCTGTGATAATATGACACATACAGAGAAAACAAGACAAACTGAGGTTTGGGAACAAAGAGGAAACAATCTGAGCATTTTAGATCCAGACTACATGAACTGTATCCACACCCTATGACATTGTACTTATGTACTCGACTCATTCAGACTCAGGACTATAAAACGAATCTTTAACTATTTTACAAATATATACATGTTAAGTAAATCCCATTTCCAACTCCCGTTTCAGGACCTCCACTTGTTACTCAGCTTCCTCCCTCCTCTGTTCATCTTTTACCTGCTGGACTTCAGTTACTTTATGTTCAAACTTAGAAGAGAGAGAAGGGAATATAAGAAATGAGGTTAATCTGTAATGAACGCCTACATAAGTTAAAGCAGATTACATTTATTTGCAGAGCAGTCTCCCCCTGCTGGTCATAGAGGTTGAACAAACTTTGCTCCATTAGCTTCACTTTTCACACCCAGACCAATAAAAAATAAAAATAATGTGTCAAATGCAATTTGCCAAAATTAGCTGCATCTCCTGCTACACGCAGCCACTTTTAGTAGTAGTATAGGTTAGTAATAAACTGAACTGAACACATGTAAATGAGGTGGGACCCACAATGTGCATAAATGGCTGAGAGGCAGAAAATGGGGAAAACAAAATAAAAACAAAAGTCTCATCAACGATGACTTACTGAGGATGAATTAATCACTAAAAGCAACTTCATTAAAGTATAAGTCAAATAAGAGTATGTACACTATGTATTAACAAATATAAAACTGATATATTCCAATGCAATTTAACAGAAAATGATTAAAATCATATATTAGATAGTTTGATGAACTTCCAATGTAAAGTTTGGGTTATTTGAATAAATTTGTCATTTAATGAAAAATCAGTAATGAAGACCTTGATGAATGCAGTTAAATTAAAGATATGAACCTTTATGTCTTTGGTCTCAAGCTCCTTCATTCAGGATTTCAGGGCCATCTCAGCATCCTGCCTCCTCTGCTTCTCTTTCCCAAGCCTCTGCTGTAATTTAGCTACTTCTTCATTCAACTGGGACGGGAGGGACAAAGGTAAAGGTACACTTCTAAGAGTTCTCCATGCAATATAATTACATACAATAAAGTTGTAATGAGAAAAATATGCATGCCAACTTTTTTATTGTGAAATTAAATCTAATGAACAAAATATGAACCTCTTTGTTCTCGGCTTCAAGCTTCCTATTTATGGTCTGCAGCTCCTTCTCATCTCTTTCTCTTCTATTTTTCTGAGCACGGAGCTCCAAGAGTTCAGCCTCTTTTTCTTTTAACTCAGGGGAAAGAGAAACAATGAACACATTTAACTGAACAAATCAAATATTAAATATTTAACCTGATTATTTTAGTTTATGTAATTAGTGTAAACATAAAAAGAAATTGAATAGAGACAGTGATTTCCAGAAAAAAAAAACTGCAGCTAAAATATATTATCTTCAAAAATGTTTATATTTGGAGTAAAATTCAAACTTGAATGCATAAAAGAACAGATATAAGGTAATAGGTTAATGTAATAATAAAAAGAAACGTGAAAATGAAATTACCTCTTTATCGTTGGTCTCCAGCTTTGTTTTCAGGGATTGCACGTCCATCTCAGTATCCCTCCTCATCTGCTTCTCTTTATTAAGCAGATGCTTCAGTTTTGATACTTCATCATTCAGCTGAGAAGGCAGAAAAGTTTTAAAGCTGTGGTGGTTTCAGGTTGTTTAATGTTTTCATAGAAATGTTTTAACCACTATCTGTGTGTGTCCTGTGAGTAAGAGTAGTCACTTTGAATGATTCTAAGTAACCTCAAACCATCGGCTTCTTCATCGTAAGTAATGAAAAATTCACCTCTTTATTCTTTGCTTCAAGCTTCCTCTGTGTGGTCTGTAGATCCTTCTCATCTGCCCACCTCTTACCTTTCTCAGCACGGAGCTTGAGGACTTCATCCTCTAGCTCTTTGACCTTGGAGAAAAGGAAAACATCAGAGTCATTCTCACTAAAAGGGAAAAGTTTCTGTATTGTACTGCGTAGGTTATCTATCTGTTCAGTTCAACTATGGTAGGGAACATATTTACGAACCAAAATGATGGAATAAAGCTGGTATTACATTCAGATTTGAGACAAAATTGCAGTGACCGTCAAAAAAGATAATAACAATAAAGAACAATATCAATAATAAAAACATCAATATTTATTTTAAAAACAAAATATATGGAGAACTGAGACAGTCACGTCCAGAGAGAAATTATAACTGATTAATAAAGCATGAGTTAAAACACAATCAATATAACAGAATATATTGTGCAATGGGTTAATGAAATGATACCAAAAATCAAAAGCTGAAGTAAATAACCTTTTTACTGTTGGTTTGCAGCTCTTTCTTTAGTGTGTCTACGGTTATCTCAGCATCCTTCTTCTTCTGCTGCTGTTCCCTGAGCTGATGTTGAACTTTAGCTAGTTCATCATTCAGCTGTGAGGAGAGGGAAAAGATATGAAAGGTATATTTTCAAGAGTTTTCAATCTCTACTTTTTAAATTATATTTTAACATTTTAGGGGACTGCAGATTTTAATACTTGGTTAAAAAATATGGTTTGAAAACACATCAGATCCCAGTGGAAGAAAAAAAATCATATTGGATATGTATAGATATATTAAAAAAAATGTCAGTGGTCTCATGTCAACAGGCCCTATCTTAGCTTGAAAGCTTCATAGTACTAAAATGGTAAATCATGTACCTCTTTATTCTTATCCTCAATCCTCAGCTTCATGGTTTGCAGTTCCTTCTCATTTTCTGTGCTCCTATTTTTCTCAGTACGGAGCTTCATGACTTCATCAGTTTTGTCTCTTAACTTGGGCAAAAGGAAACATTATTTCAAAAGAGGAATATTTGAGTTGACTGTTAACTGAAGTGAAGAAAGCTCTCTAAAAGCCAGGTTGTGTATGAACAAGCATTCATGTTGACGCTATAAACACTGGCAACAATCTCAGCACTGGAAAAAAGCTAAATGTTGTTGTTTCTATTCCTCTTTTTGAAGGAGGTTGATGGACTCATATAAAAATATTCAGTGCATTGATATATAACTTGATATCAAACTGAATGTACAGAGCTAAAGGAAACAAAAGACAAAAACCTCTGACTGGCTGTCCTCGAGCTCTGTCTTCAGGGTCTGCAGGTCTTTTCCCAGCGATTCATTCTTAGAGCAGAGTGATTGGACCCTGTCTAAGTCTACATTTTCCTCCAACTGAAAAATAAATGAAGAACCATGTTGTTGTATTAAGCTTAAAGCGTATTTCTTCTGTGTCTCTAATACCAGGGTCACCTTGACATGACATGATTTGGTGCTAGAAATTATTAAAATATTTATTAATTTAATTTATAGTTTATGTTTTCACATAAAACTGACTCACACAATGTAGAGATTTGTTTACTTTGCTTTCCAACTGAAGGCACAGTAAACGTTGCTGCATATCCTCACTCTGCTTTTAACAAAGGCTTCACTCTTAAAGTGGTTTTGCCTCCCCATCATATAAGTCCCTTGAGATGGCATGCATTGTGATCGCCCACAAACTTAATGGAACAGTGCTGATATTGTATGTGGAAGTTTGTGTTTGTATTTGAGAATTACTTTCTCCATCCTCTTGATAGCAAGGGTAAGCTTGGAGAACTTCCTTTGTGACTCATCCATCCCTTTAAGTGTGTCATTTCTCAGCCACTCAAGTCTCTCCAGCTAACAAAAAACAAACACAGTGGATCAATATTACATTAGTTATACTGGTCATACTGGTTGTCATCCATCCATCTTCTTCTGCTCATCCAGGCTTGTGGAATGGGGGCAGCAGTGTAAGCAAGAAAACTTAGACCTCCTTCTTTCCAGCCCCCTGCTTCCGCTCTGGGGGAACATCGAGCAGTTCCCAAGCTGGTAGAGACCTGTAGTCTCTCCACTGTCTCCTGGATCTGCCCTGGGCCGTCCTTCCTGATCAGAACAATGCTTTAATTTGTTATATAAAATTACCTGAGTCTTGAGCTCCTCAATCTCCTCATCCTTGCTCTTGAGTTCAGCTTCTGTCTTCTGCAACTGCTCGACTGTCTGCAGGATTTCATTCTGTTCATTCTTACCCTGCAGCATTGGAACTTCAGCTTTTATATCTTTACTTGGAGACTCACTTACAGGCGTCTCCTTTCATTGAAGCATATGTGATTGAAAGAAAAATTAAAAATGAAATGTTTGGTCATATTATTTTAGTACTATGTTTATTTGGTTAACACAAATATACAAAATGTTGTATGGGTTATTAATAACTGAAACCAATATGAATGTTACTGGAGCTCAATCATTGTCTTTAAGGGAAGATAAAGAATATCTTTCACGTTCACCTCATTGATCTTGCTGTCCTTCATATTTATCTCATTCGTCTGGACCTCACTGGCCTCAATTTCATCTGCCTTTACATCATTCATCTTCATCTCATTCTTCACCTCATTAATCTTGACCTTATTTATTGTCTTTGCCTCATTTGGTTCAGTCTCATTCATCTTCACCTCATTCTTGTGCACTTGCTTCTCCACTTCACTCTGAGTTTCCTGGTTCTTGTCCTCCCCATCTGTCTGTTCCATAGCTTTATTTACTGTAGTCTAAGTGAGAAATAAAGCATTTGACTTTGAGAAGTCGTCTTAAAAGATAAGTTTAGCTCAACACAACAACAGTGAAAATCTTGGCTACACAATAGATAAAGACAAATGATTTAAAGAGTTTCTCTTGATGATAAAAATTGACATTGAATTAATATATTTTTGAGAATACACAAATAGCTTTGCTGTAAATAATTTAATACTTAAATTTAATACTTGATTGTGTAGAAATTCTGAAATGTTTGGTGAATAAATAAATATCAGACGCTGTTTAAAAATGATCAGTATTTGCTTGTTCATATATGACCAGGCAGGTGTAAAACTCAGATAAGTGCAAACCACATTTTCATGACTGCTCAGCAAAACATTGGTGAGTGTTTGCAAACAATTTGGCATCTTCTATGCAAAATGCAGGTGATTGTCACAGTCTGCTAGAAAACAAAGCAGCAAGGAAGTTATCAGTCCACCACCATATAGTTCTTTGAGACCAGTTCCGCTAAGGGGACTGCTGGCAACCTTCAACAACCACCAAACCATGCAGAGAATGTACATTCTTTCCTTGCAACTTGTGTTTGCCAGGAGTTACCAACCAGTCCCTATAAGGCTTTTTGAGTGAGGTCTTACTGAGCTATGGGGTAGGAAATCTGATTAGCTCCCTCAGTCTCCATCTGCTAGAGCTCTGATTTCCTTTTCTTCTTTGTATTTTGTTCTTTTACCATAAGCATGACTTCAGGTGCTTCCTCTTAGTTTTTCCTGAACATTTCTCCTCTATCTTCAAATCCTTTGCCCCTAAGCTTTGTGCTCCCTCGCTCTCAACTGGATGAGCTGTGGTGTCTGGCTCTGTTAAGCTCCAAACTATTGTAACACTTCCTGTTCCTGAAATCCCTCTCCAAATCAGAAATCACACCATAAAGACGCTGGTCTCTGCCTCTGTCCTGGCAAGCAAATGGGTCCCCCATTCACCCTACTAATCATATTTCCCTTCTGCAAGTAACTGTGTAAATAAATTCCCTAAAGTGTTTTCTGCAAGTTCATGCCTATGATCAGTGAAACACTCAATTTAAATTTGTTTTTGCTTAAATAATTTGTCTCCCTCTTTCTCAGCTTTGTTTCTGATTTATTTCTGACTGAACTTCTTTGTTATTCAGATTAGACGTTACTTCTGAACCAAGTGGCTGACTGTTTCCTTCTTCCTTTGAAGCAGATAAGAACAATGTTTATTGTTTTGTTACGGGTTTGGTTTCATTATCTGGTTCACCTGAGCTCAAATATTTCCTGACTTCCTCTCAGCTGAAAGTTGAGAATGTTAAAATGCTCTTCCTTCTTTCACAAAAACATAATAATTAGGTTGGTAATTGTAAATTAGTAGCTTGTTTTGTCTTTATAAAACCTCAATTTATCCAGGCAGTCTTGGACTTTACAACAACTCTAAAACCATAAGATTCTTATTAGATGAAATTAAGAAAATACAATCATTATATTCTTCATAATCCTGTGTCAGATTAGAACTTTTTTACTATCTGTTTTTTTTTCTTTCCACTTAAACACAGTAAGGACAAAAAAACCAAAAATGCACAAGTTCATCAGAAGGAGAAATTCTCCGAAAGGAAAATTATGACATTTTAAAATGGCCTTCATGTTTATGTGAAGTGAACACTGCAACTTTGTTTGTTTTATTTCCAGGTAAAAATGTTGTTTAGCTAAGCTACAGAGAGCTATGTTTTAGATTCACTTTAAATACAGTGAGTAACTGAAAAATAGAGTTAGCTCTTTTTTCTTTCTTTTTAAACACATTAATCATTCTAAAAAGGTCAAAATAACTCTCCCGAATAACCTTATAAAACCACTGATTTAAATTTTAATGTCCACTTACTTGTTCTGACTGGGAATGCAAACCAGCTTTAAAGATATTTCTTTTCTCTTTGAATCAAGAAAGATAATTACACTGCAATGAAAAACCTATACCTCCTTATTCTCTTTCAGTTCATTTTGAATAATTTAAGTTTCAAAATAAAGAAAGTGACACGCGAACAATAATTTGCTGTATTTCAGTTCAACTATAACTTAAGAGATGCATAAATAGACTATGTTTGCATTTTAAAATATCAAATAACCAAACAGTCAATATTTACCTCAGTGATCAAAAGCTGAATGTGGTCCCTTAAGGTGAGTATGACTCTGTAACTTCTCCTTTATACAGTGCTAACAGCTCTGTACACACATGTTGAGGAAGTAGTTTTGGTTTATGTAAGTAGATTTTTATGCTGGTTTCCTTTTAGTGTACATCAGAATGAAACTACACTAGATGGCAGTGTTTTATATTCACCTGTTGCAAATTAAAAGCTACACCATGTTAGGCCTTGCTATGAAAAAAGGTTTGCATGAGTGCACCTTTACTTTTGTTTAGATTTGCACACAGAAGCTTGTCTGACAGAAATCAAGAACTTAAACAAACAAAATTTAGATTGAAAAACCTCATAAAATTATGATAGCCTATCCGCCACTAGAAGCAAACATACACATTATAATTGTGATGGAAACAAAAGAGAAGAATAGCAAAGCAAAATAAATGTAAGAGACTTAATTGAAAGGTAAGGTCTTCAAGTTTATGAAACTCTGCTTATTTATTGTGTGGCTAAATGAAATCTGAAACTCTAGCCCGGCTGATGTCTACTCATCACCTGGTAGTGCTAACAGGTTAAGCCTGTTCTGTAGGTCAAAGTTTTTTAAACACGCTAAAAAGATCTAGGTAAAAGTTGACATAAGAAATGCATTCACCATGTATGTTAGGACTAAAGCACAATAAAAATTTATACATTTAAAACATTTTTTTAGAAGAATTGATTTACACTAATGATCAAGTCTAAGGAGCTTGGAAAGAAAAGCTAATGATCAAGAGATCTGAGAATGCAGCTAAGGAAGACACAGGTAACAGCTGATACTACATACATACAATACATACACAAACCCACTGAATTAGATATATAAAATAGTTACTTTCACAGAATGTTTATCCACATCTTCACTTCTGTTTTTTAAAATTAATTTCTACTCTTTGACAGATGCTTTTTAAAGGCTGTGTATAGTTAATATCATTAGGTTAATACTGTTTCTTTTTTCCCCTTCACTGAACAACAGTGCCCAACATGTGACTGTATCCAACAGACTCCAGCCATTGTACAGATTTTCACAAATTCTAGGGACACTAACTTTATTAACACTTCAGTCTTTTCACATCTTTGTCTGCACCAAAAAAAAATGTCAACAATATACATTTAAAGCTGTTTTCTTCACCACCATGTTTTGCAGTAATAAAATATTACATGTTACGTACACACTATTTCCTGCTTATAATTAAAAACCCAAACAAAATGATCTGACTTTGTGTGTAAATGTGTAATTTTCTAAATACTTTGACATGGCACACATGGCATTGGTCCCACCATCACTGAGATCACTCTTCTATTCTTTATTACAGTATGGTTTATTGACATGATCAGTTATAAATGTTCCAATGAGAAATAATTGAAATGGGAATGTTAAGATGATTTTTAGTATCATGGTTTGCTAGGACAACATAAAGGGCCTCAGGGTTGTTGTGATTTCAGGTATTTGGTGACAAAGCAAACTGGAAAATGTATTTAAATGTTGACCTGATTAAAGTAGATGAAAACCAGGGGGTAACCAAAGCTAGCAAAGTATTCAACTGCAACAGACCAAAGACTGGCCAACAGGCCAAGATTTTCACTGAAAGGACCATATTAACGACACAGCTAAAACAATGTCGACACACTGTGTGTGCGACACTATTCCCAAGACAGTATGTAAATTCAGAAAAAAAAATTACAAATCCAGAGGACATTTTGAATTCCAGATCACGAGGTTGTTTTGCTCCTTTAGGCCTTATAAAAACTGTTTGTGACAAACAGGAAGATCTGACTGAGAAACCAGAGGAAACGACACACTTAAAGGATTAGTAGTGCTTTATCCTCTATTGTCCATTTTAATTCATTTTATTTAAATTTTATTTACATAGTGCCAGAGTAAAGTAACTTCCAAGATATAAATAATGTTGTGCTTAATACATTTTGAATGGTGACCATAAAGTTATTAAGAAAGTGTTTAATAAGGTCATAAATTAATTAAACTTAATTGCTCCCTCCTGACTTTCAGAAAAAAAATGCCGGTTCAGTGCAGTTCTGCATTAGCCTTTTTTAGACCTAGAAGTTATACCACGTTTAAAGCTAATGTATACTGTAATATTTATACATTAACTGACTACCAAGCCCAAAATAAGGAACAAAGAAAAAGGCTGCACTGTGACTAGCACCATGTATGACTCAGAGTATTAGAGAAACATAAACTATTTTACACATAAAAGACAAGCAAATGCGTAAAAAGGCTTTAAGCATCATATACTTCCTTTCCAGCAAAAAGCTGAACTGTAGTGTTTCTGTTGTCTGGACCAACGCATTTATTCATAGGAAAAAGAAAGTTTTCACGGGACTCTGGGTAGTATGTTGTCATGTGTTTGTGCAATGTTTTTGTTGTTTTATTTGCCAAATGTACAGTTGTACATTGTGTCTAAACATCTCCACTTTGGTTTGTTCGTCCAAATGACGTTTGGAGATAGTTTGTGGTTTGTTCAGATGCAACTTCCCAAAGCAAAGCCATACAGTCTTCTTCGTTTTAGCGAGAAGATACTTTCTTCTTTCAATCCTTCCAAACACAGTCATACTTCCTTATTCATTTAGTAACATATGTCATTCCACACAATCTGATCTGAAGGTGAGTTTGCTTGGATGTCCTCGGGGGAAGATTGTATCATTTTATTAACACACACCTGAATGCTCCATAACTGCATTGGACCAAAGACTGACCAACACAACAACTTTTATAGATGTTGTGACACTTTGTGATGATCCGTTATCTGTACCTGGATGATAGTGACTCCGTAATTTGGAGTGGATGGAGATCTGTCACAACTTTATTTTTACAACTGTGTATGTTCCCTCATCAGACAGTTTAACTTTCAAGATTTTTAGTGAAATGTTCCCATTTTTTCAGATCATGAAAACAGGGATATTCTTCTGGTAAAGGCAAGATGTGTTTCACCCCACCGTGTCACATAAGGATAAATCTGGGGTCTAGGTAAGGCCTCAAGTGTGTCACAGTGAACGCCAATCAAATCCACTACTGCTTGAACTGTACCAGTGACCTATGACTGGCCTGAAGAGAGCATGGTTTTATTTGGTAACTGAAGTTAAAATTGGGAGCAAAGATCAGACAGATTTGTGGTAAACAGACAAACAGCAACAACAAACTGTGTGTGCACTGTAGCATCAACTGGTTGATACTAGAATACACACCTTACAATGTCTTGATGCATGCTCAATCATCCAGATAAGTAAATCCCCAAAGTTTGATTCTGTTCATCTGGATGTAGTGTTTTCAGTGGGAGAAACGTTTCATCACTCATCCAAGTGACTTCTTCAGTGTCAGCTGACTGCAGGTTTTCCCAAATCTCATAAACAGTACATTTGCAAATTCTCATGACCATTGATTAACCCAAATGCAAATGGTAATATAACCCTTGTGATGGGTTTCAACCCAATTTTTGTTAACCTCAACTCAACCTCAACCCAGTTATCCTAACCCAGTGCGCTGGGTCAAAACACTAACCCAACCCTGTTAAGTTGAAACAACCCAGCGTTGGCTCGGTTCATATTTGACCCAGCATTGGGTTACAAATTGGGTTATTTTTAACCCAAATTTCTTTAGGGTGTAGAATATTTTCATGGCATTATCAAATCAAAATAAAAAAACAAACTCGGAGTTATAATTATGTAACATTTGGATCACTCTCAATATGTGTATAATAATAATATTTACTATGGCAGAAAAAAAACAGAACGAACAAACAAATTAGAAGAAAATAAAAGAGTGTTTCAAATGCATTTTGCCAAAATTAGCTGGATCTCCTAAGCAGTCACTTTTTACAGTATGCAAGCTAGCAGGATTTATGGGTCATTCTGACCCACAATATTACTGTCTATGCCTAAGAAGTATAATACATGAAATAAACTGATGTACAAAAATAAGTGGTACAGATTAATAATTAACTGAATATACGTAAATGAGATGGGACCTACTATGTGTAAAAATGGCTGAGAGGCAGAAAATGGGGAAAACAAAATAAAAACAAATGTTTAAACAAATTTAAAACTGACATATTTCCATGAACTTTAACAGAAAATGATTTAATCATATATTAGATAGTTTGATGAACTTCCAATGTAAAGTTTGCGTTATTTGAATACATTTGTAATGAAGTAATGAAGACCTTGACGAATGCAGTTAAATCAAAGACATGAACACTTAGTCTTTAGTCTCAAGCTCCTTCATTCAGGACTTCAGGGCCATCTCAGCATCCTGCCTCCTCTGCTTCACTTTCCCAAGCCTCTGCTGTAATTTAGCTACTTCTTCATTCAACTGGGACGGGAGGGAAAAAGGTAAAGGCACATTTATAAGAGATTCTAGAACATAATTACATACTGTGATGAGGGGAAAAAAAGCATGTTAACTTTTTATTTTGCATTAGAAATATTCTATATTAAATCTAATGAACAAAATATGAACCTCTTTGTTCTCGGCTTCAAGCTTCCTATTTTTGGTCTGCAGCTCCTTCTCATCTCTTTATCTTCTGTTTCTCTCAGCGCGAAGCTCCAAGAGTTCAGCCTCTTTTTCTTTTAACTTTTCATGGGAAGGAGTGAAACAATGAAAATTGACTCATTTAACAGAACAAAAAAATATTAAATATTTAACCTGATTATTTCAGTTTACGTAATTAATGTAAACATCCGTAATGACCTTTAAAAAAGACATTAAATAGAGACAGTCATTTCCAGAGAGAAACTGCAGCTAAAATATAATATTTTCGAAAATGTTTATATTTGGAGTAAAATTCAAACCTGAATGCATAAAAGAACAGATGTAAGGTAATGAGTTAATATAATAATAAAAAAAACATGAAAATAAAATTACCTCTTTATCGTTGGTCTCCAGCTTTGTTTTCAGGGATTCCACGTCCATCTCAGTATCCCTCCTCATCTGCTTCTCTTTATTAAGCAGATGTTGTAGTTTTGATACTTCATCATTCAGCTGAGCAAGCAGAAAAAAATTTAAAGCTGTGGTGGTTTCAGGTTGTTTAATGTTTTCAAAGAAATATTTTAACCACTATCTGCTGTGTCAGTAAGGGTACTCACAATAAAGATTATTGAGAAATTAACATTTTGAATGATTCTATGTAACCTCAAACAATCAGCTTCTTCATCATAAGCAATGAAAAATTCACCTCCTTATTCTTTGCCTGAAGTTTCCTCTGTGTGGTCTGTAGCTCCTCCTTATCTCCCAACCACTTATTTTTTTCAACACGAAGCTCGAGGACTTCAGCCTCTAGATCTTTGACCTGAGAAAAGGAAAACATCAGAGTCATTTTTACTAAAAGGGAAAAGTTTCTGTATTGTACTGTGTAAGTCATCTATCTGTTCAGTTAGGGAACATATTTACCAACCAAAATGATGGAATAAAGCTGGTATTACATTCAGATTTGAGACAAAATTGCGGTTACCATCAAAAAAATTACTACAAAGAACGATATCTACTTTAGAAATGTCTGTGAAGGTTCTCAGTCATCCAGGTCATCATAGTCTAGGGAGCTTGGAAAGAAAAGCGTCTGGACTTGTTTAAGTTGCTTGAAGACATTTCACCTCTCATCTGAGAAGCTTCTTCAGTTCTAAGGTCAAATGGTGGAGAGTCCCAGATTTAAACCCAGTGGGAGTTTCCCCCAAAGAGGGACAAAGGACCCCCTGGTGATCCTCTACCTAATCACATGAGCCAAGGTGTGAAAACGGGTGTGGGTCACAATCAGCCAGGGTTTTGGGTGAGCTCATTGTTAAACCTGGCCCCACCCTATCATGTGATTTCCTGAGGTCAGATGGTCCAGGATGTGAGTGGGCGTTAAGGCGTCTGGGGAGGGATCTCAAAACTGGATTATAGAGATTGAAAATGTGACGTCATTCAGGGGTAAAACCGCAAAGGATACTGGGAAGTAGTGGCAAGAGGTAATAGCGGGCACTGGCTTTCAATAGAAATCAGTTACACAGCGATAAAAAGAAACATAAAATGGCAAGAAGCTGTTGTATTATTAACTGCACAAGCCGGGCGAACGGCAGCCGCGTGAAGTCGACGGGAAATGCGATTGGTTTTCATCGGATTCCGGCGTGGAAGAGAATTTGTCCAAGCCATGTCTCCGAAGTCACGAAGAGGCGACGGATGGCCTGGATTGCCGCTATCAGAAGACCTAATATAACGTTCGAAAACACTCCACCGCACATGTTAGTCTACTCCAAGCATTTCCACAAAGGTAAGTGTTTTGTGGTAGTTAATATGTCTTATATGGCGCTGAACAGAAATCATCGCGCTATGCTCCTTTGTTTATTGTGGCTGTGTGTAATGTTGGCTGTATTTTGTAGGCAAACCAGCCTACGAAATGCTGGAATGCGATCCAGACTGGGCACCCTCTCTCAAACTGGGCCACACAGACTTTAAAGCTTCTACCACAGCGAGATTTGATCGGTTAAAACAGAGATCGAAATCAAAACAGCCACGAAAAGGCCCGCGTTCCTCTGGGACAGAGACAGCTCATCCAGGCGAAATCCATGCAGGTAAAATTGTCAATGTACATAAATAAATTCCACTTTTTCCACATTAAGCACTGTCTTGTTTTTGCACATAAAATGATCTTGTCTTTGTCTGTGTGCATGTGTGTCTTTCAGCACCAGTCACTACGGAAACTACAGCTGAGATCGAACCACAGCAGCTAACTCCACAGCACGAGGATGAAGATCTGCAGGAGTGTAAAATGTGTTCTCTAAGGTTACAAGAAATAGCACACCTGCAGGAAGAAAACCTAATATTAAAAAAGAACTGTCCAAAAAGAAATTAGACAAGGAATTCTTGAAAGATGATAACTCTAAAGTTAAATTCTACACAGGGCTGCCTTCTTTTGCTTTACTAATGGGGGTGCTACAACAAATCAGCCCGAGCTTGCCAGACACTGACAGGAAAATTTCCCAGTTTCAGATGCTCTTGTTGACTCTCATGCGTTTAAGACTCAACCTTCCGATTGCACATATTGCACACCTCTTTGATATTAGCCGGACAACCACTTCCACTGTGTTTAACATTACTGTAAATGTGTTATACGCTCACCTCAGTCCATTGGTGCACTGGCCTGGAAGACATTGCATACAGGCCAGTATGCCACACCAGTATGTAGAGATGTTTGGTGACCGGGTGACAGTTATTATTGACTGTTTTGAACTGTTCATAGAGAGGGCACAAAATTTACGCGCCATGGCGGAGACATATTCTACATACAAAAGTAGACACACAATGAAATATCTCATTGGCATCACACCACAGGGGACCATC
Organism: Pelmatolapia mariae; assembly: GCF_036321145.2. Taxonomy (NCBI): domain Eukaryota; kingdom Metazoa; phylum Chordata; class Actinopteri; order Cichliformes; family Cichlidae; genus Pelmatolapia; species Pelmatolapia mariae. Next base: position 55,726,109 of record NC_086229.1, on the reverse strand, counting down.
TCTTTCATTTCTAAAGGATGGGGAGGGCGTACCAGCGATAAGCGAATAGCTGAAACATCTGGCTTTCTACAGAAACTTTCACCTGGGGACATAGTGCTCGCAGACCGGGGTTTTGATATCAGGGAAAGTGTTGCCTTAATGGGTGCCACTTTAAAAATTCCAGCATTTACACGGGGTCGCAGTCAGCTACAAGCAAAAGATGTGGAGGACACACGAAAACTGGCACATGTCAGGATCCATGTTGAACGCGTTATAGGCTGTCTACGGTCCAAGTACACTATCCTAAACGACACCATCCGTTTAGGCTTTGTGGTGCCATGCGAAGGTGAGAACATGACTTTGCTGGATAAGATAGTCGCTGTATCATGTGCGCTCACAAATATGTGCCCAAGTGTTGTTGTGAAGCAAGCAAGTGATGAATAACTGTTTTCCAATTTGCTCTTGTTTTGTTGTGCAGCTGTGTTTTTAAACAAATCAACTATTAATGCACAACGGTATACTATTTTGCCTTTGTCCTGTAAGCTTCAATAGTAACATGTAACACTGTTGTCAGTTATAAATAAAGACAGTCCTGATGAAAGACTTGTGCAACACTTACTTTATTTGTATTGGTTCTGACACTGTATATTAGTACAGACTAAAAAGAAAGATTGCGTTGGCCCATTCTGGACATAAAGAGATAATTTACAGCACAGCTGTAAAGTGCAGTGGTGTGACAGACATTTATAGCAATTTAAACACGTTCTAATAATTCACTGTGCATAACAGAACAACAGGTAACACAAACCATAAAGTGCAGAGTACAGGAAGATGGGTCCACCGTAATGTGACACTAAACATGAAATCACAAGAAAGTCCTTTTCTTTGCCTTTTCGTCGAGTCTGTCTTTGTACGGACCGGCATGGTTCTCCTTCGTTTTGTACATTCCTTTTTTGGTGAGGAAAGAAAAAGCAAGACGGTATTGGAACGTGAGAATAAACGTTTTGCGGTGCTGCAAATGCCTGCATTTAATGCGGTAATTTGAATGTCTTGCCACCACCTCCCAGCATGCAATGCGCGAAAGTCACGTGGTCTGTCAATCTCTATAGATGGCAGACAGTTGGTGTCGTAAACCACCGCCTCTGTTCAAAGATGGTCGCTCACAGTGGACATAGATGGCTTCTTTCACTCCTCTTTCAAACCATCTGTCCTCTCTGTCCAAAATGTGAACGTTGGCATCCTCGAAAGAGTGACCTTTATCCTTAAGATGCAGATGGACTGCTGAGTCTTGTCCTGTGGAGGTGGCTCTTCTATGTTGTGCCATGCGCTTGTGAAGTGGCTGTTTGGTCTCTCCAATGTAGAGGTCTGGGCATTCCTCGCTGCACTGTACAGCATACACAACGTTGTTAAGTTTGTGTTTTGGAGTCTTGTCTTTGGGATGAACCCGTTTCTGTCTGAGTGTGTTGCTGGGTCTGAAGTACACTGGGATGTCGTGTTTGGAGAAAACTCTCCTGAGTTTCTCTGATACACCGGCTACATAGGGGATGACAATGTTGTTGCGTCTGTCTTTCTTATCCTCCCTCGCTGGTGTCTGATCTTCTTTTCTGTGCATCTTTGCTGACTTTATAAACGCCCAGTTAGGATAACCGCATGTTTTAAATGCTTCCTTTACATGTGTGTGTTCCTTCTTTTTCCCTTCAGGCTTAGAGGGAACATGTTCTGCCTGGTGGTGTAGGGTCTGTGCAAAACTGCAATACACGCTTACAAAACACATATAATACATATAATTTAGAAACGGTGGAGGTGACTGAGTGGGCCGAAGAGTGACACAACAAACAGTGTGGTGACGTCTCTGAAAGAGACGTCAAGAGAGGGAATGTTGAATTGAAGAAATTATGTTACAGCTATAATATAACCTGCATTATTAACATTGCATTAACAATATAATCTACAGTATTGATACTGCAGTAAGATGTTTAGTAAAGTCGGCGGGCCTCACATTAACCTTTTTATCATTACAGGTGCAGCCATAACCATTGCATATACACATTGCATTTTGTGCTCATTAAAGAGTTGAAGCTCAGTCAATTAATTAAAGGTTGTAAGCCTCGTTCGGCGCGATGTCTGGACGATCTATTGTGTAGGTGACTTGGAGCCATAGAAGGTTAAAACTGCAATACACGCTTGCAAAACACATATAATACATATAATTTAGAAACAGGCCTGAGCAAAGGCCTGGATGTATTCAGTTTCTTGTTGCATTTGAGTTTGCTTAGTAACAGGTGACAGAAGATGGGCGAAAGAGGAGGACAAGCCCACGGAGACCTTCAGGGCCTGAAATCATCGCCATATTTGGAAGAGGATGCTAGAAAGAGGAACTTCGGTGTCTGCATTTAGCTCTTAAAATTGATCATTGTCTATAAGAGATGCAAATAATGTTCTTAAGATATAAATGATGTTCTTAGAACGCAAGAAGGGGCGTTTTAACCCTGACGTTATAAAAGCAACTGTTTGTGTATTTTTGGGCGAAGAAGTCTGCAGATGTGATGCTGTGTGCTTCTTCCCACGCGTGTGTTCTTAATAAACTCTTCATCTGATTGCACTCTTCTGGGCCTCCATTGGTTTGTTTTTGTGCCACATTTTCGAATTCAGGACAATTACTCCAGAGGGTTTGTGTTCCAGAGGGTGATGGGAGTCAAAGAGGAGGTACTGGTCCGTGTGTGTGGGCTTCTGGTAAACTTCAATGCTGAGGTTGCCATTCTCTTCAATGTGCACAGCGCGGTCCAGGAAAGTCGTCCTTAGTGTCTTCCCTGGTGAACGTGATGTTTTTATCCACGGCGTTAATGTGCACAGTGAAGGATTCCAGGTGCCAGGATGGTAGCACCTCTGGTGGGGAACACCCCACACCACATCAAGAACTCCACCGACTTCACCGACAAGGTCCAGAAACTTACCCTGGATCCAGATGAAACCATGGTGTCCTTTGATGTAGTCTCTCTCGTCACTTGCATACCCACCACAGAGGCAGTGGAGACTGTCAGAAAACGACTACAAGAAGACAGCGCCTTGGAAGACAGGACCAACTTCCCACCCGATCAGATCTGCACACTGTTAGACCTCTGCCTTACCACAACATACTTCAAATACAACGAGGGTTTCTACAGACAAAAACATGGCTGCGCCATGGGCTCCCCCGTGTCACCTATTGTAGCCAACCTTTACATGGAGGAAGTGGAAAGGAAGGCTCTTGGCTCTTTCAAAGGAAGAGTACCCAGCCACTGGTACAGATATGTAGATGACACCTGGGTCAAAATCCAAACACAAGAAGTGGAATCCTTCACTGCGCACATTAACGCTGTGGATAAAAACATCAAGTTCACCAGGGAAGACACAAAGGATAACTGTTTGCCTTTCCTGGACTGCGCTGTGCACATTGAAGAGAATGGCAACCTCAACATCGAAGTTTACCGGAAGCCCACACACACGGACCAGTACCTCCTCTTTGACTCCCATCACCCTCTGGAACACAAACTTGGAGTAATCAGGACCCTACACCACCGGGCAGAACATGTTCCCTCTAAGCCTGAAGGGAAAAAGAAGGAACACACACGCGTAAAGGAAGCACTCAAAACATGTGGTTATCCTAACTGGGCTTTATAAAGTCAGCAAAGAGGCACAGAAAAGAAGATCAGACACCAGCGAGGGAGGATAAGAAAGACAGACGCAACAACATTGTCATCCCCTATGTAGCCGGTGTATCAGAGAAACTCAGGAGAGTTTTCTCCAAACACGACATCCCAGTGTACTTCAGACCCAGCAACACACTCAGACAGAAACGGGTTCATCCCAAAGACAAGACTCCAAAACAACTTAACAATGTGGTGTATGCTGTACAGTGCAGCGAGGAATGCCCAGACCTCTACATCGGAGAGACCAAACAGCCACTTCACAAGCGCATGGCACAACATAGAAGAGCCACCTCCACAGGACAAGACTCAGCAGTCCATCTGCATCTAAAGGTCAAAGGTCACTCTTTCGAGGATGCCAATGTTCACATTTTGGACAGAGAGGACAGATGGTTTGAAAGAGGAGTGAAAGAGGCCATCTATGTCCACTGTGAGCGACCATCCTTCAACAGAGGCGGTGGTTTACGACACCAACTGTCTGCCATCTATAATCCAGTTTTGAGTTCCCTCCCCAGACGCCTTAATGCCCACTCACATCCTGGACCATCTGACCTCAGGAAATCACATGATAGGGTGGAGCCAGGTTTCACAATGAGCTCACCCAAAACCCTGGCTGATTGTGACCCACACCCGCTTTCACACCTTGGCTCATGTGATTAGGTAGAGGATCACCAGGGGGTCCTTTGTCCCTCTTTGGGGGGAAAATCCCACTGGGTTTAAATCTGGGACTCTCCACCATTTGACCTTAGAACTGAAGAAGCTTCTCAGATGAGAGGTGAAACGTCTTCAAGCCACTCCAGATGCTTTTCTTTCCAAGCTCCTTAGACTACTTTAGAAACACCTTAACAATTTTAAAAACAAAAAATATGTGGCGAACAGAGAGATAGTCACGTCCAGAGAGAAATTATAACTGATTGATGAAGTGTGAATTAATACAGAATCAATATAACAGAATATATTGTGAAATGGGCTAATGAAATATTTATTTTCTCACCGCACGGAGCTTCATGACTTCATTAGTTTTGTCTTTTAACTTGGCATTCATGTTGACGCTACGCTATGCTACCAAACATTGGCAACAATCTTAGCACTGGCAAGTAGCAAAATGTTGTTGTTTCTATTCCTCTTTTTGAAGGTGGTTGATGGACTCATATAAAAATATTCAGTGCATTAATATATAACTTGATATAAAACTGAATATATGGAGGTAAAAGAAATAAAAGAAACTAACCATTGATTGGCTGGTCTCGAGCTCTGTCTTCAGTTTCTGCAGGTCTTTCTCCAGCGATTCATATTTAGAACAAGGTGATTGGACCCTGTGTAAACCTACAATTTCCTCCAACTGAAAAATAATTGAAGAACCATGAGGTTGTATTAAGCTTAAAACGTGTCTCCTCACTCTGCTTTTAACAAAGGCTCAATTGCATAAAATGGCATGTGTTGTAATCTACCACAAACTTAATGGAACAGTGCTGATATTGTATGTGGAAGTTTGTGTTTGTATTTGAGAATTACTTTCTCCATCCTCTTGAAAGCAAGGGTAAGCTTGGTGAGCTTCCTTTGTGACTCATCCATCCCTTTAAGTGTGTCATTCCTCAGCCACTGAAGTCTCTCCAGCTAACAAAAAACAAACACAGTGGATAGGATCGGTATCACATTAGTCATACTGGTTATACTCCTAGAGCTTAGCTTAATGGCTACATAATGAATGGGGGGGAAGAGTTGCCGATCTGTCTCAGCTCAAATATGCAGAGAGCAGTGACATGTTATCCATCCGTCTTCTTCTGCTCATCCAGGTTGGTGGAATGAGGGCAGCAGTGTAAGCAAGAAAACCTAGACCTCCTTCTTTCCAGCCCCCTGCTTCAGCTCTGGGGGAACATGAAGTGGTTCACAGGTCAGGAGAGATATGTGTCTCCACCGTGTCCTGGATCTGCTCTGGGGCCTCCTTACAGTTAAGAGCAATGTTTTAATTTGTTATATAGAATTACCTGAGTCTTGAGCTCCTCAATCTCCTCATCCTTGCTCTTGAGTTCAGCCTCTGTCTTCTGCAACTGCTCGAATATCTGCAAGATTTCATTCTGTTCATTCTCATCATGCAGCATCAGGACATCAGCTTTTACATCTTTACTCGGAGATTCATTGATAGGCATCTGCTTTTTTGATGCATATGTGATTGAAAGAAAAATTATAAAGTCCTTTAATTTGTTATATAGAATTACCTGAGTCTTGAGCGCCTCAGTCTCCTCATCCTTGCTCTTGAGTTCAGCTTGTGACTTCTATGTTTAAAAAGATCAGGAGCTCATTACACACGTGTTGAGGAAGTTGTTTCAGTTTATCCAAGTGGATTTTTTTAATGCTTATTTTATGGTTTGCTTTTAGTGTACATCAGAATGAAACTACACTTACATTCACCCTACAGAAATTAAAAGGTACTCTATGGTAAACCATAATATGAAAACATGTTTTCATGAGTGCACCTTTACTTTTGTTTAGATTTGTACACACAAACGTCGCATCAGTGGCACTAAAGAGAAAGACTGAAACAAGCTGTCAAAAGTCAAGAAAGCAACACCTCTAAAAACTTGTGTTTGCTTTACAACAGAGTCTCACTGTGATGGTTGGCGATTTTATTGTGGTATCTATCTATTTTTCTAAGTTTGTCCCACTATCATGCCTTTACACACAGCAATGACAGTCATTCAGTTTTACACCATCTGTAATTTGTTTTTAGCGTAGGCTGTTTGTCTCTCTCTCCTTCCCCTGTCTTTTTCCTGAGTTGCTCTCTTGGCTTTGCGCTTCTGATTCATCTCTGACTGAACTTTGTTGTTCAGGTTAGACTTCATTCTAACATGCAATTCTCTTTGTTTCTGTCTTCATCTGAAGTAGACAGAAGAAATGTCCATTGTTTACTTATATGTTTGATTTCATTTTCTGTTTCCCCTCAGCTAAAAGCCTCAGTTGAATTCCTCTCAGCTGTCTTATTTTCATTTTTGCTCCCCCAGATAAACAATACCCAAGTTGGTAATCGTTGATTAGTGTTTAGTTTTTTTTAATGTTTTTCTTTTGTTTACCTTGTATTTATTAAGAAGAACAGCCCCCGAGACAACAGTACCGACAACACCGATGCAGATGACCGGAGAAGAAGTCAAATTCTCTGAAGTGAAAAATTAAAGAAAATCATGAAAACAAAATAACTGTAATAATACTACTAATAATAATAATCTCCAATGTCAAAAAAAATGTTTCTTTATTTGTCATCTAACTGCCAGTACAAATTAGCAAGTGAAGAAAAGCAGAGTTTTCTGAAGTATTTTTAGACAAATATAAACAAGTACTGAACTTTACATTTGAACATACTTGGGTCAGATTACCTGGGCTGACCGGGAATCCAAACCAGTTTCTTAGGCTCATTTTGTTCTGTAAAACAAGAAGAAAATAGCCACATTAAAGAGATATACCTCTGCATTCATGTTGTGCTCAAAAAATGTAGATGTTTAAAAACAGCATTCTAACTCAACTTTGATGATCTATCAACACTTAACTATGATCAGAATAAATGATTTTAACTATTTTGACTCAAAAAAAGTTAGACTTCATGTTAATGATGTCATAATTATTTGGCATAATTATGCTTTTACTGTTTCTTATCCGTAGATGGCCTTCATTGCATTCTAGTGTACAGCATAGAGGGATAATAACTATTACAATGTAGCTTGTTGTAAATTGCCTCACAAATAAACAAATACACCTTAAATCACCACAAAGTCTGCATCTGAGAACTACAGTTTTACATGTTTGAGGCTACAAGTTGTCAGTTTGAACCACAGAGACACACTTTATGTTTCTATTATACAGTGAATTATACAAAAAACCAAACATAAAGTATTTACCTCATAAATGAAACTGATGCATCTGCTTCCTTGCAGTGAGTGAGGCTGTGCAGCATTTGTCCTTCAGCACTGGTTAAAGGAAACACTCACCTGCAGTAACAGGAGGCGTGGTTTCTTCAGAAGTCTGATGAGAAAAGGAATGTGTGCCTGTCAGACAAACAATCAGTTGTTTGTGATCATGTGACTGTGTGCATGTTAAAAGGAAACTTCATTAAATGCTTGTAATGCCAATGATATGATCTGGTTGAGCAACTATTACAAACTTAAGGCCTTGACCTTTGACCTTGCTATGATAAAATGTTTTCTTGAGTGTGTCCATACTTTGTTTACATTTGTGCACACAAACATGTTTCCAGGACAGACATAAACTAACAAATCAACAGAGTAAATATGTGGCAAAAATGTTACTAATGGTTAAAAGTATTTTTGATAATAAAAAATAAATAGATAAATAAATAAACAGGCAAACTATGTTCATCTGGTATTGAATGGTGAATAATAATAATTCAATAATCATAAATGATAACTGAAGTTTACCTCTGTTTTATTGTGCAGTAGCCTTTGTATCATTCCTGGTGTTGCTTTCTGTTGTCCCATTATTGTCATCCCAGCTGCTTCATCACTACACGTTTTCTCTCTTTGTTAACCACATGCTTCTAGACTCATGTGCTGACTTCAGTAGAGCCAATACAATGTGGACATTCGTCCAGTTTGTGGGATGATGGGAACAAGGAATAATAAATGCCACATAAAGTGGGACACCAGGTCACTTTAGTGCAGGAGCTCCAGTGTTTCAACTGACCTACAATCTACAAAATTAAAGTAAAAATGTACATAATGTAAAGACTCCAGAGGTGTAGTTAAAAAACTAATTTAGGTTTTAAAAGTAATCCACCTATATTTATCTGTGAGAGTGTATCTTTTGTATCTTTTTTGTTTGTTTGTTTGTTTGTTTGTTTGTTAAGCTTTTAAAAGTAAAGTAAAAGCAAACATTTAATCTGTTTTGAGTAGAGTTTGTTAAACCTGTTTTGTGCCACTGTTTAGGCCAAAAATTTGGAAATACTTGGAAATATCACAAAGGTCATATCTTAGTCTTTAAGATGAAGCATCATATTTGTTGGTTTGATTTTTTATTCAGAAACATAAACCTGTTTTACTCAGGGGACTAAGAAATTTTAGAGCACTGCAGCTGAAGAAAAAGCAGGAAACAAGTGAGACAGCACTACATGCAATAACACACCTTTTGTTTATGTTATTTTTATTTTTTCATTTTGTCTTTCTTTTTGCATGTTTTTAACAACCATCATGTCTTAAGCCTCTTTGTTGTTATACACAAACATTAGGAAACAACGCTTCTCCCCCCAGTAACCTCATACTGTACAGAAACTGCAGTTTCTTTAAACTAAGCTGCATATCTATTGCAGATTCAGTCTTCCCAGCCTGGTGCAGGTCTACAATTTTGTTTCTAGTTTCCTTGCGTTCTCTTCCCTTTCCTGTAGAGAGGACACCAAGCTAACACTATTTTTTGTGTTTTGTGTTTACTTAACCTCCTTTTGTTAATTTTTTTGTAATTGTTTAAATAATTCACATTTTATTTTCCATATATGACATTTAACTTGTATCATATGTGCTTGGGGTGGCTGTGGCTCAGGTGGTAGAGCAGATCAGCTACTGATTGGAAGGTCAGTGGTTCGATCCTTGGCTTCCCAGTCTGCATGTCAAGTATCCTTAGGCAAGATACTAACCCCAAATTGCTTTCCGATGCGTTCATCGGAGTGTGAATGCGTGTGAATGCAGGTTAGTTTGCACTTGTGTATAGAAGTGGGTGAATGAGGCATGTTGTATAGAGTGCTTTGAGTACGCCGGGAGAGTAGAAAAGCGCTATATAAGAATCAGTCCATTTACCATTTAATTACTTGTACCATTTATTTTTGTTTTTCGGGGGGGAAAATCACACTGACGATGTTAACGTCTCAAAAAATGGCAAAAAACTGTATGCATGAAATATGACACACTAGGCATTAAAGGGTTAAATAAAATTCAGGGGAACCTTTTTGGCCAATGACATCATTATTTGTATCAGTACTTTAGACATTGTCCAGTGCTTGGCCTGGCTTTGATGGCACCAAATGTTCATCTCCAGCAATGTCACACTCTTTCATGGCCTCCTCAGCTTCTTCTTTGGTTTTCTGCAGCTGATGCAGAGAAAAAATATACACAATAAGAACCAGAGTTATCTTTGTAGTGCAACCCTCAGAAAATGATCAGCGTGGTTTTCCATTTTTTGGTATGAATTTGAAAAGTCGTAGCTTACAGTGAGCTTACCCTGCTCATTAATTCCACTACAATGACTCTACCCTTTGTTTTTTAGTAGCCACACTCATGTTGTTCCTGTAGTTGTTTGACATAATAGTAAGAGCTTACCTTTGGAGGACCACAGAGATGCAGTAGTGAAATTATTGGAAACACTTTTGCGAATATAGACCACAACGCATAATGTAAATATTCCACATGTCTCAGTTATTATTCTGCACTGCTCTTACAATACAACTACATACTATAGGCTGAAGAAAACAAAACAAAGGGAAGTTTTTTGTTTTTTGTTTTCTTAACAGTCAGCAAAAATCTGGGAATTTTAAAGAGATTTATTTTTTGGACACCTCCATATATTTTATTATTGGACTTTACTGTGGTATCTCTGCATGATTTACAGTTCAAAACAATCTCTATCTTTATACCTATATTTCATTGCAGCCCCCGAATTCATCAGCTAGCTAAAATATTGTTTTTTCCTTTAACCCTCTCAGGCTCAAATTAAGTTTTGTGTTGCTAATGCACAACCAAGTCCTGCAGTGGTACTTCTGAGTAAAAAAAAACTATGTATGTGGGGTAATCAGGTTGTTAGTGTTTAACTGTTGCAAATTTGCAAGGCCTGCCTGGAGAGGGTTAATGACAGCTTTTATTAGATTAGATTGGATTCTATTTTTTTCTATATAAATATATATATATATATATATACATATAGATAGATAGGGGGAGAGAGAGAGAGAGAAAATAAAATCTAATCATCTTAAAAAATCTCAGATTTTTTAAGTCTGATACAAAAAGAAACATTTAAAGGTGAACATTGATACAGAATTTACGGGTAGCTTATAAAATCACTGACCTCCTCCTTGTGTCTTTCTTTCAGTTCACTCAACTGTTTGTCAGACTTCTGGTTTGCCCTTTGAGAGACTCAAACTGACACTTGTACTCTTGTAGCTAAAAAAAAGAAAAGAAACATGACAAAGGATTCTTGAACCACATGTAAAGCCTTGAAAAACGCACAAAGATTATGGTGCATATGTAGATCTCAATGTAATGAATACGCACCTCTTTGTTCTTATTTTCCAATTCATCCTTCAGAGTCTGCACAGTCTTCTCAGCTTTCTCTCTGCTCTGCTGTTCATCCTTCAGCTGCTGCTGGACTTCACTCACCTTGTCTTTAAGCTGGGAGGAAGTTTACATTGATTTTTTTTTTACCATTAAAGTGTTAGCTGGTTTATTGTTTTTATGATTTGAAAAAAAAGTTATAATGCAAAATACCAGTATTGCATCATATGAATAATGTATCTACACTTTATTGCTACAGCAGCACCTTCAGTATCCTCGTGTTCAAATGTAGTACAATGGCCCGTTGTTAATCACGGGAGTGACGTTCTAAAAATATCCCTCTATGGCGAAATCCGTAAAGTAGTCAGCTTTACTTTTTTACAATTATTGTATAATATTCTTATATGTTTTAAGGCTGTAAAACCCCTCACTACACACTTTATACACTTTTCTCAGACAGGCATGAACATTATCACTTTTCTCTCTCGTTTAAACACTCTCAAAGTTCAAACCATCCTAGAAATATAAGTCCAGTGTTATAGAATGAAATCAACTTCAGAGTCACAGTGCTAGCAATTGAAGATTTATGTAAATTTGACAAACTGAACGCAGAAATGAATAAAACTTTTGAGTGACTTACAGTATCTATGTAATGATACCCTTTACTATACCCCAAAAATATTTAGTTTGTCAAATGCACTGTGACCAACATGACACAAAACTGAAAGTAAAAAGAAAATATATTTATAGTTAATGACCAGTGGGTGTCTCTTGTAGATTATGTGTGGAAATGATGATGTCTAACTTCTCTAACTTCACTAAAAACTTTTATAAATCAGTCACAATTTAACCCCCCCAAAAAATCAAGTTCATTTCTGAGATAGTTTCTATATCTGTGTTTTAGCTAAAATCATGTGAATAATAAATACATTGAAATCAAGGAATTAACCTTCTTGATTTGGACCTCAAGCTCCTTCTTCAGGGAATTCAGGTCTTCCTTATGTCTCTGCTTCTCTTCATTGAATTCGTTCTCAAACTAGAAGAAAAGGATGATCAAAATGAAACCAAAAGGTCAGACATCCCCAGCCTCTGGTCTTCAAACGGGTCACCAGGCTAAAAAAGGGGGTATGCTGTATACCTTTTTCCTGATCTTCCTGATCTCTGCATTCTTCTCCTCCAACAGATTTTGGGTTTGCTTCAGCTCGTCAATAGTCTGACTTGTATCCTCATGATCAGCTGATGGCTGACGGATCTATAAATCACACAAACAAATGAGATTTTTAAACTAAGACACCTCATGTTTTTGTAAATATAAAATGAGACACAGAGTAGCAAATCATTTTTAACCCATTGTGCCAGTGATAAACATTTATGAATCTTTGAATCAGATTTACAGTAAAACCAGAACTGAGTAAAACTGTTGATGTCTTTTGAGACAAAACTGCAGGGACAAATGATAATGATTAAGAACAATTACTGCAACAAATATAATGAACACAAACACCAATGATAACATCTGTCCTGATTAGAGGCACTGAGCTTCAGAGCAGCAGCTGAACCTCTGACTAGATATGATATCAAACTACATGTAAGAGACAAATATGAGATGAACTCATGGAATTAAACTCAAGTAAATAACCTGTTTTTTATTGGTTTCCAGCTCTTTCTTCAGCATCTGCACATCATTATCTTTCATTTTCAACTCTGCATCCATCTTTTCAATGACTTTCAGTAAATCATCAGGGTCACAGGAGAGAGAAGACTACCACAGACAAACCGAGAGACACAAATCAGGATGAAACCTGTGTTCAAATAAATCTTATCATTTTTTACTGTAAGTGGTTTACAATCACAGTTATGTAAATATTTAATATATGTAGGGCCTAAGTTTTATATCATCACTCATAATTATTTATAGTTACAAAAGTAGGACGGTTTAAGAACTTAAAAACATTTCAATTTTGTTGCAATATTAAACTGCTGTCCATATTAATTCCTTATTAGTTGAAAAAAATATAAAAATATCTATAGATAGATTAAAATTTAAAATAAATGTAATCACTTTTCTGTCCAGAAGATCTGCGTCCTTCCTACTCTGCTGCTGTGCACCCTGGAGCTTCTGCTCAAACCTGGCCACTATGTTGTTAAACTAGGAGAAGAGTGAGGTGAAGGGTAATCAAAAAAATCTGCATTTCTCCAATTCGATACAGAAGGAATGAAGGAACATCATACAAGACAAACCACCTTCTTCTTCCTCTCCAGCCTTTTCTTCACTTTAACATCCACCTCCCTCTGCTCCTCACGCTGCAGCTCCTGCTGTGCTGTAGCTACTTCCTCATTCACCTGAGATCACAGAGAAAAAAACAACATAAGAAATTACTATATTAAATGTATATTTTGTTAGCATTGTTAACAAAATACACATATTCTTGAATTGGTGAAAAGTGTAATCAGGTTGCAAAACAAATATGATTTTAAGTGATCTAGATCAAAAGCTGTCTACATTTTAATCCTAAAAGTTCTTTTTTGCTTCTCTAAAAACAGGTTTGGTACACTGGTCATCAGCATTGACGGCCATTCCAGCTCATTTTCCATCGACTGATTTTTACCACTGAAAAACTGATAACTGTGTCTTCTGAATGAAAAAAACAAAAGTGTTTTTAATCAAAGAAGACTGCATAAAACACTTGAAAAAACAATTATTTTTTTGTCAGATTCTTTTAAATTTTTTTAGGTAAGAGCTCAGCTATTGATCAAATACAACTGTTCACCCACAGTATGTTAAAGACTTTTTTTTATTGTTAAAAGATGACGTTTCCTTCTAACCATGAGCATGTGCTCACCAACTGTTTAATTTATCTCCTGACATTCAAATGTAGTTCCTTAAAAAGTACCATGACATGGTTGTCCAGACTTAGTGTAATATAAGGTCATGTGTGCTGTAAGAGGTGATGTTGCTTACTTTGTTCCTCCTGGTGACAGCAAGGCCGAGGTTCAGCTGTGAAGAGGCCTCCTGCTTTTCTTTAAGCATATCAGGTGCCATCACCTCAGTTTTATCCAACTAACAAACAGAAGCACAGCTGAGAGGATCAATTATTTATTCATTTAGGTTAGCATACAGCTAAGCATGGACTAGATGACAACTGGGGAAACATCTGAGCTGGTTTCATGCATTTAGACACTTCATTCATGCTCTCCAGCCTCCTCTTCAGTGTCTGCATCCTCACCTCATCATCCGCCCTGCGCTGCTCCTCACCCTGTAGCTGCTGCTGTGCTACAGCTACTTCCTCATTCACCTGAGATTAGAGAATAAATGTTAGAGCTTTGAAAATAAAGCTTCAAAATTTTGGAAGATTTAATTTGCAAAAATGTTACCCACAACATGGTTTGGTGTGTTATTTTCCAGTGTCTGCAGGTTTTTCTCATCTCCTTCCTCAGTCTGCTGTTCATCACTGAGCTTCAGGGCTGCAGCTTCTTGTTCTTTGAACTTGGACAAAAGTAGAACATTATTGAAAAGAAGCACGTTTTGGAGCGATCATCAGACATAAAGAATATTGTGTGTGTGAAGGAAATGCTCTAAAAGTGAAATTTCAGACTATTTACAGTCATTTAGCTTAACACAATAAAACTGCCAGCGTTATATCATGGATACACTGCAATGCAGCCTTCTGATGGAGGATAAGATTCTATATAAATCATAGAAAAACACCTAAATTTTTTTTTAAATAAGACGAAGATGAGCTACTGATCAAATATGGCTGCGCTCCCTCAGCATGCCTCTGTTGCACAGGTGCATAATTTCAATGGAAGATGTCGTCAATTGAAGTCAAATCTAATGGATTATTTATTTTAATGACTTTGCTGAATTTAGAGATTGTATAATTATTGGCCACACAGATTCTGTGAAGGTGACGTACTTGTTCACTGTAGTTGTACTTGCTATAAAATATTGTTTTATCAGTGGTGCTAACAATAAAGACTGAAACAAGCTGTCAAAAGTCAACAAAGCAGCAACTCTAAAAACTCATGTTTGCTTTACAGTGGAGTCTCATTAAGATAAGGTAAGATAACTCTTTATTGTCATTGCACAGTCATACATAGTACAATAGTAGAATGAAATAGGAAAACTGTCCAATATCAGCACTACATACAACACAACATGACACGATACCACAGATCACAACACAACACAGTAACTTAACTAATAAAAATGACGAATAAGTGTGTATTACATACTGTTACTATTTCACATTAATTATCATTGTACCTTGTTTTTCTTTTATAAAAATACAAAAATATTATTATTGTTATTGTTGTTAACCCCCCCCCCCCCCCCCCCCAAAAAAAAAAAAGAAGAAGAAGTCCTGGGAGGTAACCAATCAGGTCAACTGTTTGCACTGATTAGGGCCGTTGCCCTGTTGTAAAAGCTGTCCTTGAGTCTATTTGTTATTTGTCTAAGTTTGCCCACTATCATGCCTTTATTCACAGACATGACAGTCATTCATTTTTTCACCATCTGTAATTTGTTTTTAGTGCAGTTGGTTCATTTCTCTCTCCTCCCCCTGTTTTTTTCCTGAGTTGCTTTCTTATCTTTGTGCTTCTGATTCATCTCTGACTGAACTTTGTTGTTCAGGTTAGACTTCATTCTAACACGCAATTCTGCTTCTTTTTTCATCGGAAGTAGATAAAAGTAATGTCCATTGTTTACTTACATGCTTGTTGTCATTTTCTGTTTCTCCTGAGTTCAAAGCTTCAGTTGAATTCCTCTCAGCTGTCCTATTTTCATTTTTGCTCCCTCCTGTCAGAAACACAAAACATGGTAAATTAGTGTTTAGTTTGATTTTTATAAAGTCTTAAGTAACTTGGGTTGTATCTCTCGTTATCCAACATCTTTTAAAATACCATTATAAAGGGAAAAACATTCATAGAGATCATTAAACTTGTGTCAAACTAAAAAAGGAATTTGTGACTTACTGTTTTTCTTTTGCTTACACTTGTATGTGACAGTAACAACAAGAAGAATGGGCACGGAGACAACAACAATAACGATGCAGTTGAGCACCGCAGGAGTCAAATTCTCTGAAGTGAAAAATTAAAGAAAAGCATGAAAATAAAATAACTGTAATAATATTAATAATCTTCAATGTCAAAAACAAAAAGGTTTCTTCATAATCTTCTAACTGCCAGTAAAAATTAGCAAGTGAAGAAAAGCAGAGTTTTCTGAAGAATTTTTATACACATATAAACAAGTACTGAGCTTTACATTTGAAAATACTTGTGTCAGGTTACCTGGGCTGACCAGGAATTCAAACCAGTTTTTTAGGCTCATTTTGTTCTGGAAAACAAGAAGAAAATAGTCACAATAAAGAGATATACCTCTGCATTCATGTTGAAATAAAAAAAAGAAAAAATTGTGTGGTTTAAAAACAGCATCCTAATTCAACTTTGATGTATGCCACTATGTGATGATCTATCAACAGTTAACTATGATCAGAATAAATGTATTTATTTTGAATAAAAAAGGGTTAGAGTTCATGTAAATGATTATAATTATTTAACATAATTATGCTTTTACTGTTTCTTATCCGTAGATGGCCTTCATTGCATTCTAGTGTACAGCATAGAGGGATAATAACTATTACAATGTAGCTTGTTGTAAATTGCCTCACAAATAAACAAATACACCGTAAATCACCACAAAGTCTGCATCTGAGAACTACAGTTTTACATGTTTGAGGCTACAAGTTGTCAGTTTGAACCACAGAGACACACTTTATGTTTCTATTATACAGTGAATTATACAAAAAACCAAACATAAAGTATTTACCTCATAAATGAAACTGATGCATCTGCTTCCTTGCAGTGAGTGAGGCTGTGCAGCATTTGTCCTTGAGCACTGGTTAAAGGAAACACTCACCTGCAGTAACAGGAGGCGTGGTTTCTTCAGAAGTCTGATGAGGAAAAGAAAAAGCAAACAATCAGTTCTTGCGAGTGTCCACCTGTTAAAATGAAACTTCATTAAATGCTTTTAATGCCAGCACGATGTGATCTGTTTAAGCTGTTACAAATCTAAGGTCTTGACCTTTGACCTTGCTATGATGAAATGTTTTCTTGAGTGTGTCCATACCTTGTTTCGGTTGTGCACACAAACATGTTTCCAGGACAGACACAAACTGACAAATCAACTAATCTTAACATTTGATCAGTTTCCTGCTTCTCTGGAAACTGATGACATCATATCTGAGCTCTCATTATAGTTAGAGCATGTAAGTACCCTGACATGTGATCTAAAGAAGGAAAAGGAAATCTGGATATAAAGTGAACATAAAAAGTAAGTTCTGAGTATTTTCTCAAACTAAACTCAGAGTAATTGTAGCCAAAAGCAAATATCTGAATCAGTTTGTCTTTAAAAACAAAATTTTAAGCTGTTTGTATGTTGCTTCACTAGTATCAGTTGTTCATGTATTACTATTTCAGGAAATCAAATAAATGCTCCTTTTAGTTTTTTGCCTTTATTGAAATCAGCTTTAGTTGATAACATTTGCTGATCTAATCTAAGAAAAAAGAAAACAAATCAAGGGAAACATTTCTGCACTGAAACACAAACAGGTTTATGACTAAGTTTGGACAATGAAAGCATGAAGTCACCACAAATATTCAGTGCATTACTTGTCATAACAGCTGCTTCATTTCTTTATCTCAAGATCTGATCAGTTTCCTGTTTCACTAGAACAACACTGTTTCAGACTGGGGTGTCCTGTTACAGCTCACAGATTAAATGGGATCAATGTCCATGGGTCCCATGTCTTCCCAAGTCCAAACTTTTTGGACATTATTATTAGTGGCTGTGGCAATACACCTCACAGGTAATGTTAATATAACAATATGTGAATGATGACAATACTGAGATGTTGATGTTTATGTTTAGTATCTTGGTTTAAGATCTCACAGTGATAACACTTGTTAAATAGGGCATTACAATTTGTTTTGATGAGATTTGGTCATTAAGTATTGAAATGCACTTTGAAATTTAAACCTGATGATGTTAGTGGACAAATAAATAAATAAATATCCTGTGCATTTTATCCACTGGCTGACTTTAAACCACAAATATGAAGCAAGAGGACAATTGGGACGATTCAAGCTCTCTGGGATTAATAAAGGTTGACTTCATTCCTTCAAATGGTCTTTGACATGCACTAATCTGGACCAACGACTGACGAGCAGGCACAGAACAACCCTGTCATCCCTGAAGCCGAGCCACAAATGATGCGGGCATCCAGAATTTTCCAGAGACTGTGACATACAAAAATACCACAAGAAATCGTATTTAGAGTAACTACATCAGCTGGTAAAGCAATGTCCTCAATGTTGTTTTGAGTTAATAATTATCAGTTGAAACAATGAAGGTGTGCTCAACACCAAACAAACCACCCATACCCTAACACACATGGGGTCAATAATCCAACACAGGGCATCAAAAGACCATGAATAAAATACCGTATTTCCTGCACTATAAGGGGCACTTAGAGTACTTTAAGTTTCTTTAAAAAATCGACGGTGCGCCTTATGTATGAATTCTGGTTGTGCTCACTGACCTCTAACCAATGTTATGTGGTACACGGCGCTCAAAAATCTGTCAAAAAAACTTTTACGACTTTGGTAAGCTACGAAGCCGCACTGCTTGATGGCTTGTCGAAGCATTACGGCTGCCGTAGTTAGGAGCCTTGCGGAGTAATCTGGGTCCAAAACTCTGTCCGCTTCAGGTCCCTGTCACGGTTTATTTTCATTATTATTATTTTGTTGTTGTTATTATAATCCTTTGTTCTAGTTTATACTGATTGTGTGTTTGGGTTTACACCCTTTGGTTCTTAGAGGTTTGGTTTTGAGCTCCCTCTGTTTTGTGTCTGCCCATGTTTTCCCTCTGTTCTGTTTGTACCGCACCTCTGAGTCCTGTCTGTGCATTTCCTGTTTTAGTTTGAAGGTCTGTGTATTTTATCAGTGTGTTCTGTTTGTGCTCTCCCTGTCTCATCAGTGTAATCAGCATCAGCCGTGTCTCCCAGCTGTTTCCTCTTAGTCCTGTTCACGTCTTGTATTTATTGTCTGCGTCATGCCCTGCTCGTTGTCGCGTCATACCATCACTTTCACCGTGTGTTCTCTTTGCTACCCTGCCTGCCTGTTTAGTTTGTTTTTATACTCTCAGTTTGGTTAGTTTTCTGTTCGGTTGCTATCCAGCAATAAAGCTAAGTGTTTTGAGTTATGTTTGCCTCCGTGAGTCCTGGATTTTGGGTCCTTTCTCCCTGCCTGCCTGCACAATTGCCATGACAGTCCCAAAGTCAAACGAACACTGTGGCATCACTGAGAGTTAAAAGCGTTCTGAATTCTTTCATCTTTAATAAAATGATCAGTGTTGCTGCTTTACCAGGTGTAACAATGAAGTTTAACATCCAGGCATCCATGAAAACAGGATTTATTACATTTAACAGAGTTAGAAGTTAGCAGGAAGTTAACTCGCTAGTTTTCGCTTAAACATGATATACCATGTTTGTTTCTTTGTATGTTGAGAGATTTGTTTATTTTTATATATATATTTCTCTGCCACTGGATAAAATTAAAGATTTTTTTTCTTTTTTTATCTTGTTCTTTTTCTTTGTCATGCTCAGGTCCCTCATCTTGTCTTTTCCATTCAGTGATTTGAGCTGTTTTTTTCTTTTTCATTCTTGTCTCTTATTGATGTTTCTTTTGATTTTCCTAAGTCTCCTGTTTTGCATCAGGTTTGTTTTCTGTGATTATCAAGTCAAAGGCTCTTGTTGGTGCCAGTATTTGTTTTGTTTGTTTTGGGGGTCTTTTAGAAAGTTTGGGTGTTTTCATATATAATGTAATTTTTCAGATGTTTTCTTCCTCTTTGTGCTTCAGCCTTCTTTTTGACCACATACTTATTTATTTCCTTTTAATGCATTCTTCTACCATATTTCAAAATTTATGTCACAGGAAAACATTAGTGTCTCTGGACTGTTTTACCACATGCATCTGAAATTTGATTATGCCCTTTCCCCATCCTCTACTGATATTTTTTTAGCACTAGGTATGAGACTTTATCAGAGGCAGACAGACTGTTTCACCTGTGCATTCAAAGACTTGTAGACGTAGTGCATCACATCAAGGTCTGCACCAATAAGCTGAACTGAATTTACCTGAATATTGATCAGTGAAAGAGGATCTGTGTCCTCAGGCCAAGTTCTACAAAAACATTTAATAAAATAGATTGGATCTGCCCCTGTTATTGTCTCCTCCTGAAAGCTCCCAGCTGCACTTTATCGTCTTCTCCTTCTTCCTTCAACTGCTTCACTCAACTGCCTCCATCTGCATGTCTCCTGCCACATATCCATGAATCTACCTCGACTCCTCGGCACATATCTAAACCATTTAAGCTTCTCCTCTCTGACTTTATCTCCAAACTGCTGAGTTTTGTGTCTGATGTACTCATTTCTAATCTTGTCCATTTTTGTCAATCCCAGTGAAAATCTTAACATTTTCAACTCTGCCACCTCCAGTTTTACAAGTCAACATAAACACACATAGATATTTTTAGAGCCCTGACAACCATGTGGTACCAGAGCAAACACATTTCATTCTATAACTAAGCTACCACAAATCCAAAACAGATTGATTTTGCCCAATTAACATAAAGACAACTGGATCATCTCTAAACATGAAACAGAAGACATTCATTCAACAATCACCAACCAGCCTCCATATATACCACACAAACATTACAGTACGAGTTCATAGCTTCAGCATATAAGTGGTAACAATATTTCAATCCTTAAAAAAACTCACAAACTATTACTTACTTTAGAATTTCATTTTTAGACCTTGTGCTCAAAACAGTCATTGAAAAAAATTCTCAAATCTAAAATCCCAGCTGTTCTCATCCTGCTCCTTTATTGCCTTCCTTTTTTGAGTATCGCTTTTTTGGGGGCTTGTTAAAGATAATTTCTAATTTATGTTGCAGATAGACTGATGAACTACTCTGACTCACAGATCATTTACTTCCCATCATGCCACTCTGGCATGAAAGGTTTACAGAAAAGCCGCCTGTTTTTAATACATGCAGAAACCTTGAAACACTGGTTTCAGTGTTGACTTCACTCACATGTGACTTCATTAACACATGCCTCAACACAATTTCATCACAAATCTCAGATTAATATCTAAAAGGCATGACAGTAGTAATTAGACAACCATATAAAATAAAAATATATATATCCAAAAAGAACATTTACAGTTTCTATACATTTTTCAGTCCTCAGGAATAACAACTGCAAACGCATGTCACTCAGTCATTTTATACCCTGTGTGTACTGGCCAAACATCAACATTTTATTCAACACCTCACTGATTTACAATGAGATAATGTTACGTCCAAAGGCATTACTGACACTATATTTCCTGCTTATAATTAAATATAATTTACATAACTGAAGTGCTCTTATTCAGCTGTTAACAACACATGTGGACCAACGTCAGTGAGGATCCATGCAGGATATTGGTCTCACCTTCAGGAACATTTTGGCTTCAAAAACAAAGGGCAACCGAACCTGATGTTTTCTTTTTTGTTTTTTTCAGCCATTTGGTCACAAAATAAACTGAACGATGTTTTTAAATTTGAATAATATGAAACTAGATGAACAGTGTGAGGATCACCAGAGTTATTGACAATATGACATCTAGAGGTTGTTGAAAGATTAAATTATGTCTTTTCTCATGGGGCTGGTAAACAGTAATGAGATTCTATTGAAACTGAAAAAAGGTATAAAAATTACTCATAATAATTTGTATTTCTATACCTTTTTTACAGTCTGGTCCTGGGGAAATATGCTTTAGACAAAGCCATACAGTGGGGTAAAAAAGTATTTAGTCAGCCACCAATTGTGCAAGTTCTCCCCATAAAAAGATGTGAGAGGGCTCTGATTTTCATCATAGGTATACCTCAACTATGAGAGACAAAATGAGAAAAAAGCATAGAAGCCCAGACCTCCCTCTCCCCAGCCACCTCCTCCAGCTTATCTGGGAAACACCAAGATGTTTTACACTCAGCTCTCTCTTCACCACAACAGACCGGTACAACATCTGCATCACTGCAGCCGCAGCACCAATCAGTCTGTCGATCTCCCGCTCCCTTCTTCCGTCACTCGTGAACAAGACCGAGATACTTAAACTCCTCCACTTGGGGCAGGAACTCATCCCCAACCTAGAGTGGGCACTTCACCCTTTTCTGGCTCAGATTTGGAGGTGCTGATTCTCATTCCCACCGCTTCACACTAGAGGCCATCACCCGAGGAAGCCACAGAACCACATCATCCACAAAAAGCAGAGATGAGATTCTGAGACCACCCAAGTAAAAGCCTTCTGCCACTTGGCTACACCTAGAAATTCTGTCCATAAAAATTATGAACAGAATTAGTGACAAAGGGCGGCCCTGGTGGAGCCCATCACCCACCAGGAACGAGTCCAATTTATTGCCGGCTATATGGATCAAGCTCTTGCAATGGTTGTATAAGGATCGAATGGCCCGTAGCATTGGGCTAATCACCCCATACTCATTCCGGGGGACAGGGTCGAATGCCTTCTCCAAGTCCACAAAATACATGAAGACGGGTTGGGCTTTCCCTTGAGAGGGTAAAGAGTCTCAACGTCCCAAGTGTCCCTCAGATTGCTTTTAAAGCTCTGCCGGAGGTGTGCATTGAAGATCTCGCAGCCCCTCACCCAGGACCAATTTGCCATGCGAGACCCTACCAGGGCGCAGAAATTCCCAGACAAAATAGCCTCTGGGATCCCTGGAACACACAAACCCATTCACCACAATAAGGTAGCGATTCGCCGAGGGGGAATCGCTGCATCATCAACCGCTAAAATACAACATGTCATTTAGCCTCTTCTCCATCCTCTACTGGATAATCATATTTTCTATTTTGAATATTCTCTGCTTCCCTTTCTTCAATGCTCCTTTTTTCTTCTGTCTTCTTCCTGTCTGTGGCTTTTTGTACAAACAGTTGCAGCTGTTCAAATTCCCACACGGTTAGCAGGTATGATCGAAGTGATGGGGAGGGCTGTGAGTACTCTGTACTCTGTAGACTCTGTAGACTGTGCTCATTGGACACAATACAGATATCTTGGAGTACCTCACGGCTTTTCAATGGGAAATTGATAGACCTGGTCACCAGTGATGGGCATTAAGAAAAACTGTAAAATCAGATGCAGTCTGTTCGTACTAACCCAAACAACCACCATCTTCATTTCATGCAGCACTGGTCCTGGCTCAGCTTCGTCACCTGGTGAACTCATCAATGGATCCACTTCAGTTTGCCTACCAGCTTGGCACTGGAGTGGATGATGCTGTCATTCACCTCCTACATTTTTCTCTCTCTCAGCTGGAGGCCATTTCTCCACTGCTTCAACACCATTCTTCCCACAGTCCTACTGGACAAGCTGGAGAACTCAGGAGAGGACCATCACCTCACAACATGGATACTGGACTACCTCACTGACCGACCACAGTATGTGGTCTCCACAGGAAAGGAGGAAAGGGCAGAGCAGGCTGTACCTCCTGTTGAGGCTCAAGTCTCTTGGAGTGAATGGACAACTACTGAAGACCTTCTATGGTGGCAGACAGACACACACATCCAATACACCATAATAGCCTTTGCTTAGTCTCCCTTATGTGCAATATTACAAGTGCAATTTTTCTGATGCAACATAGTATTTTTTATTTTATATAGTACTTCATTCCATTTTATATAGTATGTTATTCTATTTTATCTTACTCTGTTCTATTGTTTTTCTCATTACTTTGTACTGTCCACTTTCTGTCGTGACTAAACAAATTTCCCACATGTGGGACTAATAAAGGTTTATCTTATCTCATCTTAGCTCTTCTGCAACTGCAACCACATGTGTTGCTCTCCCTGCTGGTGGTTAGGAAGAATGCACTTTTAATGCATTTCTGAATTAACATCACATTTCTAAACTCAGAAGCTAAGCCCATCTGTTCTGGATATGTAGCTCATGTGTTTAATAATGCAATGTATAATGTAATAATGTAATATATGCTTTGTTAATTCCCATAGGGCAAATACTCCTCTGCATTTAACCCATTCACTCAGTGAAGCAGTGGGCAGCCACCCATCCAGCGCCAGAGGACCAGTGTGTGGGGATGGTACCTTGCTCAGGGGTACCTCAAGGTAGCGGTTCAGTGGATTTGAATTTAGTCAATTTATGAATCCCCGTTTAAGAGAAAGATCAACTATTTTAAAAATAAAACGCATTTGAACTCATAATATTTTCAGTTAACAACAACAAGCTGAACTGTAGAGCATTTATTTAACTCTGCAACAAAAAATCGATACATTCCCTCAGATGATTAAAAACCCAAACAAAATGATCTGACTGTAAATGTGTAATTGTTCTATACACTCTGACATGGCACACATGGCATTAGTCTCACCACCACTGAAGATCAATGTTCTCTTCTTTGTGAGAGTATGGTTCATGGACATGATCAGTTATAAATATTCTATCACGGCCTTTTAAGTTCCAAAACACAAAAAACCCTGTGTTTAATACAGATTAAATAGTGACCATAAAGTTATTAAGAAAGTGTTTACTAAGGTCATAAATTAATTAAACTTAATTGCTCCCTCCTGACTTTTAGAAACAATGCAGGTTCAGTGCAGTTCTGCATTAGCCTTACTGTTAAGACCTAGACGTTATACTATGTATAATGTATACTGTAATATGTATACAGTAACTGACTACCAATCCCTAAACAAGGAAAAAAGAAGAAGGCTGCACTGCTAATGTGACTAGACCATATATGACTCAGAATTAGAGAAGGGGAAATTATTTTACACATAAAAGATAAGCAAATGCGTAAAAAGCTTTACGCATAAAATTCTTCCTCTTCAACATAAAGCTGAATTGTAGTGTTTATGTTGTCTGGACCAATGCATTCAGTCATAGGAATAAGGAAGTTGTACGGGATTCTGGGTAGTATGCAGTCATGTGTTTATGATAACTTTTTGCAGTATGATTATCCAAATGTGCGGTTGTACATTGTGTCTAAACATCTTCACTTTGGTCTTGTTTGTCCAAAGGACATTGTTTGAGATATTTTGTGCTCTTGTTCTTTTTAGCGAGAAGATACTTTCTTCTTTCAACCCTTCCAAATACAGTAAGTGATACTTGCTTATTCATTTAGTAATATATGTCATTTTGCACAATCTGACCTAAAGGTGAGTTTGCTTGCATATCCTCGGGGGACGATTGTATCATTTTATTAACACATACCTGAAAGCTCCATAACTGCATTGGACCAAAGATTGATCAACACAACAACTTTTATAAATGTTGTGACACTTTCTGATAATCAGTCATCTGCACCTGGATGACAGTGGTTCCGTAATTTCCTATGGAAACAGCAAGGATGTACTTTTCAAAGGACTGGATGGGGATCTGTTAAAACTTTATTTTCACAGCTGTGTATGTTCCCTCATCAGACAATTTAACTTTGAAGATTTTTAGTGAAATGTTTCCATTTTTCAGATCATGAAAACAGGGATATTCTTCTGTCAAAGGCCAGATGTGTTTCAGCCCACTGTGTCACATAAGGATAAAATCTTGGGTCTAGGTAAGGCCTCAAGTGTGCCACAGTGAACGCCAATCAAATCCACTACTGCTTGAACTGTACCAGTGACCTTGGCCAGAAGAGAACATGGTTTTATTTGGTAACTGAAGTTGTATTTGGGAGCAAAGAATCAGACAGATTTGTGGTAAACAGACAAACAGCTGCACTATGTGTGCACTGTACCATCAACTGGTTATTACTAAGAAACACACTTTTTTCAAGAAATAATTTTCCAGGGAAACAAGGTTGCATGAAAGACAGGGATCAGGTCTTAGGACAAACAATGTGCAAATGCTCTTTCAAAGATAAGGTACATTTCTGTTCTAACAGTTTCAACAGAAGAGACCTACTTATCAAGAGCTATAAAATTAAAAGTAAATAGTCCAAACTGAACAGAAAATAATCTTAACATAGAATATTAAATGCATATCCAATATTTCAGCTATAAAACAATAATAATAATATTAATAATAATACAGAGTCACACAGTCAGGATAGCAACAGAAAGGTTTCATATGTGACTGTTACACTAATATAATAATTAGTGAATGAAGCACAAAACTAAATGTGAGTATAATAAAGGCCAGTGGCATTTAAGTAAATGTATACATGAAACATCAGAAATTAAAGTACAAACATCTGCATTGAAATCCTCCTGCTGTCACAGCATTACATTACTGCATAGATTGTCCAATAATACGAATTCACAGTAAGAAAAAACTGTAGCCTTTAACAATTCTGAAATTGATTCAATAAACAATCATGTAAAAGAAATATTGAATTACTGACATCAAATATTTATAAAGCTCACTGTCTGTGTGTGTAAGGCATTCAAACAGAGATCAGTTAAATAAAATTCAGGGGACGTTTTTTTTTGCCCGTGACATCATTATTTGTAACTGTACTTTATTAATTGTCCGGAGCTTTGGTTGGTTCTGTTGGCACCAAATGTTCATGTCCAGAGATGTCACATTCTTTCACATCCTCCTCAGGTTCTTCTTTGGCTTTTTGTAACTAAAGCAAAGAATTAATGCACACAATAAGAACCACCTTGTCATGGTCTGGGTGTGTGGCTGTAAAATTCTGCTGAAGGTCTGAACCTCCCTGGTATCCACCCATGGACAGGGCCTACAGCCTCCCTCACCTGAAGCTGATTGAGGCAATCAGGTTGGAGATTTAAGCTGCTTGCTGACACTACTTCCTCGCCAGTTCGCCAACTACCCTATGTTGGTTACTAGGCCTCACACTTCATGTCTATGATTCTCAAGTGCTCTACTAACTTTGCAATCTTGTGTTCTAGTTACTCCTGGAAATTCCATCACACTGAACTACTCATCTTGGATATCTGGTTAACCCGCCTGCTTTCAGAATCATCTCCTTGCCTCACCTGCCTGCCCTCCTGCCCTTACACCACCTCGGGACCTTCACCGCTCAGGACAGCTGCCACACACCACCAAACCCACCTGGACCGCACCACCTCTCCTTCAACGCTTCCATCTCCCACCTGCACAGTAAGACGAAGATTTTCATAACTTCCACCCACTCCAGAACTCCTCATTGGCTACCGCTCTAACACTGCTCTCCTCTCTTCCAGTACGTACCTAATCACCAGCCAGCTGCCGTTGCTTTCAAGCTTTAAGTCAAGTGCTATCGTAAACATCATTTTTGTACTAGTTAATAAACCTTTTGTTAAACCCTTTCCTCAGCCTCCGCTTTGGGTTTTCTGCACGTGGGTTTGATCTTTGGTACTCGGCCTCCGGCCGTTTTGTGACACACTTTTGCCTTTGCAGTGCAACCCTCTGAAATGTTCAGTGTGGTGTTTCATTTTTTGGTATGAATCTGAAAAGTCGTAGCTTAGACTAAGCTTTCTCTACTCATGAATTCCACTTCAATTACTGTATCCTTTTTTGTTGTAGTTGTAATAATAATACCTTATCTTTGATGTTCACAAAGACACAGCAGTGTAATTATTGGAAACACCTTTGTGATTATAGCCCACAATGCATAATGTAATGTAATAATTCCAGCCCAGCTGGCTAAAACAGCCCAGCTTCCACTATTTCTTTATCCTTTTAATGGCAGCTTTTTCCTGATTTGAACAGAAGTAGGTGTGGCTTCTGTACCTGGGATAACATGATAGGTGTATTACCTCTCAGTGACATCATACAGAATTTAAAAAAAAAAAAAAACAGTTTAAAACTGTCTCAAGCATAAGCTTTTGACTCACACATATTACTTGTACATGCAATAACCTCGTTATCTAAAACATTGGCCATCCTTAAAATGAGCATGGAGCATTAATACATGAAATGATTCATAATAACAAAAATAGGAAAATAGAAAAGATCTTTAAAAATGGGCACATACCTTGTTTATCTTGTTTTCCAGCTCCTGTTTCAGGGCCTTTACATCTTCCTCAACCTCCTTCCTCCTCTGCTGTTCGCCCCGAATCTTCTTCTTGAACTGCAAGAGAAGCAAGAAAGAAAACACATTTATATACATATAAATGTAAATTTAAAAATTCATTTTATTAACCTTGTGTTGAACATTTGTGGTGAGAGTTTGTTTCACTTCCCTCCGTGTGGAGAGTGTTTTTCAAAGAGCAGATTATAAACTCACTGACCTCCTCCTTGTATCTTTCTTTTAGTTCACTCAGCTGTCTCTCAGACTTTTGGCTGACCTCTGTGAGAGACTCAAACTGACACTTGGACTCTTGTAGCTAACAAACAAAGAAACATGACGAAGGATTTTGAACAAATTGTAAAGCCTTGAAAAACACAGAAAGATTATGGTGGATATGTAGATCTTTATATACTGAATACGCACATCTTTGTTCTTATTCTCCAATTCATCCTTGAGAGTCTGCACATCTTTCTCAGCTTTCTCTCTGCTCTGCTGTTCATCCTTCAGCTGCTGCTGGACTTCACTTACCTTGTCTTCAAGCTGGGAGGAAAGACAGGAGAATGTAAGTCTTTGAAAATGATTAGAGAAGATGAGACATGTCCTTTTTGTGGGTTTAATAAGGAGATTTATATCGATTTCTTTGTTAAAATTTGGATTTGCAATTTGGAAAAAAGCAATAATGCTAAAATAAATTATTTTAGCATTATTGCTAAAATACATTATTTGCCTGATGCAATGTTGCATCAGACAAATAATGTATCTACACTTTATTGCTACAGCAGCACCTTCAATATTCTCGTGTTCAAATGTAGTATATGTTACTTTTTAAGTACAAAAGTACAGCTAATGTCTGAATAAAACTGAATAAAATAAGTTTCTATAACTGTGTTTGAGTTAATATCATATGAAAAATTAATACATTAAAATCAAGGAATTAACCTTCTTGTTTTGGGCATCAAGCTCCTTCTTCAGGGAATTCAGGTCTTCCTTATTTCTCTGCTTCTCTTCATTGAGTGTGTTTTTAAACTGGAAGGAAAGGATGATCAAAATGAAACAAACAGGTCAGCTATCCCCAGCCTTTGGTCACGTATGTATCATTAGGCTAAAAAGGGGGGATTTCCACATACCTGTTTCCACATCGTCCTGATCTCTGCATTCTTCTCCTCCAGCAGATTTTGGGTTTTCTTCAGCTCATCGATAGTATGACTTGTGTCCTCGTGATCAGCTGATGGCTGATGGATCTATAAATCACACAAACAAATGTGATTTTTAAACTAAGACTGTTATGACCCAGGTCATTGTTGCCGTGTGGTGCTGTTACTCGCCACACCATGCGGGGGCATTGTGTGTACTCTGTGATGTCTGTGTTATGTAAGTTTCCAGGTGGAGGCTGATCATTGGTGGAAGAGGGAATGAGGCCAGCTACAAATTGGGACCTGACTGGGCCGGCAGCCCCTCCTCCTACTTCCTGTTTCCAGTGAGCTGTGCGTTCGGGGCCCTTCGTGCCGTGTGACAGAGCTAGGCTGCAGTAAAAACAGTGTAGAGAGTCGTATATCTGGACATGGTAGCTGTAGGGGTGGGAAGCCATTTCTTTTACAACCTTTTTCTCCTGTTTCGGGTAGGGAGACAGGTTAGAGGTTTGTATTTTCTTTTGGGGTTGACTCACTATAGGTAAGTTAGTTCTGACTCATTTTCAGTGTGTTTTGTTTGTTGTTTTGGCCATGCCCACCCTGATGCTCGCTACCTGTCAAGTTAATAAAACGACTAGTCATTGTAAAGCTGTGGCTGTGTGAGTTACTTCTTTTTATTATTTTTCTTGTGTTGGATATGATATCAAACTACATGTAAGAGACGAATATGAGATGAACTCATGGAATTAAACTAAAGGAAATAAACTGTTTTTCGTTGGTTTCCAGCTCTTTCTTCAGCGTCTGCACATCATTATCTTTCATTTTCAACTTTGCATCCATCTTTTCAATGACTTTCAGTGAATCATCAGGGTCACAGGAGAGAGAAGACTACCACAGACAAACCGAGAGACACAAATCAGGATAAAACGTGTGTTCAGATAAATCTTATCAAAGCAGCATTTTCCACTGTAAGTGGTTTACAATCACAGTTATGTAAATATTTAATATATGTAATCGAAAAATAGCCAGCAGGGCATCACTCATAATTATTTACAGTTACAAAAGTAGGACGGCTTAAAAATGTTTAAAAACATTTGAATTTTGCCCATAACTGCTGACTGTGTCACACTGTGATATGTCATGTGGCTTCCTTATTAGTTAAAAAGAATAATAAAACAAAACATAATGAATGAATTCAATGAGTTTCAAACCGAAATTAGTTGGACTATCTATAGATACAGAAAAACTTAAAATGAAGGTAATAACTTTTCTGTCCTGAAGATGCTCCTCAGCGTCCTCCCTACTCTGCTGCTGTGCACCCTGGAGCTTCCACTCAAACCTGCCCACTCTATCTATCACCTCATTCTTGCTCTCTAGCCTTGTCCTCACTTTAACATCCACCTTCCTCTGCTCCTCACCCAGAAGCCGCTGCTGTGCTGTAGCTACTTCCTGATTTAGCTCATGTTAACATTTTAATGTTAAAATCACTTTTTGCTTCTCTTCAAAACGCAGGTTTGGTGGAATGGTCCATCAGCAATGATGACTTACACCTCACAAAGTTACAATAGCCAAGTCTTTGCAGGAGAAACATTTCTCTACCTTTATTAACTATCAGGTAAAACATATCTGAAAATAAACCTCATATAAACTAAATATAAAAGGATAAGTGCCAATTAATAAACTGTAGAGTGAAGACATCCTCCTCATTTTCTTTGGCCTGCAGTGTCGTCTTCAGGTTATCCAGCTCTTTTTCCATCGACTGATTTTTTTTTTTTTCGTAACAGATCGGCTACTGATCAAATATGGCTGTTCACCCTCAGTTTGTTAGAGGCTTTTTTTATTGTTAAAAGACGACATTTCCTTCTAACCATCACCATGTGCTCACCAACTGTTTACTTTTCTCCTGACATTCAAATCTAGTTCTTTAAAAAAGTACCATGACATGGTTGTCCTGAGTTAGTGTTATATAAGGTCATGTGTGCTGTAAGAGGTGATGTTGCTTACTTTGTTCCTCGTGGTGACAGCAAGGCCGAGGTTCAGTTGTGAAGAGGCCTCCTGCTTTTCTTTAAGCATGTCAGGTGCCATCGCCTCAGTTTTATCCAACTAACAAACAGAAGCACAGCTGAGAGGATCAATTATTCATTCATTTAGGTTAGTAAACAGCTAAGCATGGACTAGATGACAACTGGGGAAACATCTGAGCTGGTTTCATGCATTTAGACACTTCATTCATGCTCTCCAGCCTCCTCTTCAGTGTCTGCATCCTCACCTCATCATCCGCCCTGCGCTGCTCCTCACACTGCAGCTGCTGCTGTGCTACAGCTACTTCCTCATTCACCTGAGATTAGAGAATAAATGTTAGAGCTTTGAAAATAAAGTTTCAAAATTTTGGAAGATGTAATTTGCCAATGTTACTCACAACATGGTTTGGTGAGTTAGCCTCAAGCTTCCTCTTCAGGATCTGCAAGTCTTTCTCATTTGACTGATCTTTACCATGAAGTAGTTCTTCTACTTTGTCCTCCAGCTGAAATATAAATTGAGAAACACACTGTGTTAATAAGCAGGACATTAAAAGGCGAGATTAATACAAAAAGAAAACAAATCTGTGACTATTTTTCTTTTTATAGTATATAATACTG
Organism: Pelmatolapia mariae; assembly: GCF_036321145.2. NCBI lineage: Eukaryota > Metazoa > Chordata > Actinopteri > Cichliformes > Cichlidae > Pelmatolapia > Pelmatolapia mariae. The sequence goes on along the minus strand of NC_086229.1, from coordinate 55,694,324 downwards.
AGGTCAGAAGTCTTGACATTTCTCTGTTATGATTTGGTACATTATATAAGAGTCAGGTGAATCAAACAGCCCTGACATTATGTGTGCATGTGTTATAGGAGAGTGTATGTTTGTGTGTGTTTACCTTCTGCACCCTGCTGATGGCGAGCTCAAACTTCAGTTGTGAAAAAGACTCAGGGATTTCATTAATGAGGTAATTTCTCAGCCATTTAAATGTCTCCAGCTAACAAACACAAACACAGTTAAGTTAGCACTGTAGCTTATACTTGGCCTGAAGCTTGTAGTCATCAGCAATGATGACTGTAACTTTACAAAGTTAGAATAGCCAAATGAAGCATAAGTCTGTGCAGTGGACACATTTTTCGAAGTTCCTATCAGGTTAAACATAGATATCTGAAATCTGATTTATCTGAAAATAAACCTCATATAAACTAAATATAAAAGGATAAATGCCAATTTATAAAAAGTGAAGTGAAGAAATCAACCTCTTTTTCTTTGGCCTGCAGCATCCTCTTCAGGTTATCCAGCTCGTTTTCCATCGACTGATTTTTACCACTGAAAAACTGATCAACTGTGTCTTCCAGCTGAAAAGAGAAAAGTGTTTGAAATGAGTGCTGATCATACAAAAACACTTGAAGCAGGAATTTTTTTTCTTGATTTTAAAACATAAAGTAAGACAAAGATCAGCTACTGATCAAATATGGCTGTGCTTCCTCAGTGTGCCTCAGTTTTAAAACACAACTTTTACTTCTAAACATCACCGAGTGCTCACTGAAGGGGTAACTGTTTAATTTATCTAATGACATTCAAATGTGGTTCCTTTAAAAAACCACCATCAGGTGGCAGATGTCATTATTTGGTGTAATATAAATAAAATAATAAAATGAATTGTGTTCATGTGTGCTGTAAGAGGGGATGTTACGTACTTTATTTATCCTGGTGACAGCAAGGGCGAGCTTCAGTGAAGAAGTCTTCTGCTTTTTCTTAAGCATGTCAGGTGTCATCTCCTCATTTTTCTCCAACTAACAGACAAATGCACGGCTGAGAGGATTAATATTCCACTCATTTGGGTTAGCCAAGACCTGAGCATGGACTAGATAATAACTGGGGAAACATCTGAGCTGGTTTCATGCATTTAGACACTTCATTCATGCTCTCCAGCCTCCTCTTCAGTGTCTGCATCCTCACCTCATCATTCCCCCTGCGCTGCTCCTCACCCTGCAGCTGCTGCTGTGCTACAGCTACTTCCTCATTCACCTGAGATTAGAGAATAAATTTTAGAGCTTTGAAAATTTTGGAAGATCTAATTTGCCAATGTTACTCACAACATGGTTTGGTGAGTTATTCTCCAGAGTCTGCACGTTCTTCTCATCTCCTTCCTCAGTCTGCTGTTCATCACTGAGCTTCAGGGCTGCAGCTTCTTTTTCTTTGGCCTCAAGCTTCCACTTCAGGATCTGCAAGTCTTTCTCATTTGACTGATCTTTACCATGAAGTAGTTCTTCTACTTTGTCCTCCAGCTGAAATATAAATTGAGAAACACACTGTGTTAATAAGCAGGACATTAAAAGGCGAGATTAATACAAAAAGAAAACAAATTTGTGACTATTTTTCTTTTTATAGTATATAATACTGAGGTCAGAAGTCTTGACATTTCTCTGTTATGATTTGGTACATTATATAAGAGTCAGGTGAATCAAACAGCCCTGACATTATGTGTGCATGTGTTATAGGAGAGTGTATGTTTGTGTGTGTTTACCTTCTGCACCCTGCTGATGGCGAGCTCAAACTTCAGTTGTGAAAATTTTTCGAAGTTCCTATCAGGTTAAACATAGATATCTGAAATCTGATTTATCTGAAAATAAACCTCATATAAACTAAATATAAAAGGATAAATGCCAATTTATAAAAAGTGAAGTGAAGAAATCAACCTCTTTTTCTTTGGCCTGCAGCATCCTCTTCAGGTTATCCAGCTCGTTTTCCATCGACTGATTTTTACCACTGAAAAACTGATCAACTGTGTCTTCCAGCTGAAAAGAGAAAGGTGTTTGAAATGGGTGACGAAGCAGTTTTTTTCCCTTGATTTTAAAACATAAAGTAAGGCTGTGCACCCTCAGCATGCCTCCGTTGAAGGTTTTATTTTTAAAAGACAACTTTTACACTGTAAAATCTAATTAGTTCCCAGAACTCAAAAAAATTATGGAAACTCGTTGCCTCAAAAAAATTGAGTAAAGCTTAGCTAAAAATGACTAAGTTAGGACAACGTATTTATTTTGAGTACTCTGTACAAGCTCATTTGTTCCCAGAACTCAAAAAATTGGATCAAGTTTACGTAAGATGACCAAGTTAGGGCAACTTACTCATTTTGAGTACACTGTACTCAAAATGAGTAAGTTGTACTCAAAATGTACACAGCCGTGTTAGTTCCCAGAACTCAAAAAAATTATGGAAACTCGTTGCCTCAAAAAAACTAAGTAAAGCTTACTTAGGATGACTGTTAGGACAACTTATACATTGCAAGTCTGCAGTATTAAGAATAACTTGATATTTCTGACTGTACAATACTAATTGTTAACCTACTGACAAACATTTCAAGTTCAACTAAATGAAAAAACAATTTGTGGTAACCTGATTATGACTAAAAATAATTAACAACACTTTTTGTAATGATGTTAAAATGAGCACAACTTTTATTTTCAAACACAACAAAGTACAACAGCCAACATACTGGACACTGTTCTGCTGAATAAAAATTATATTGCCATCACTGTTATAATCTTACAATGAAACAAAGTCTCAGATGTAATTATTCTGAAAATAAGTTTAGGTCTACCACAAGTTTGTTTTGTACTTACATTATTTATATAATCAAAATAAAATATTTATTGTTCTGTCACAAGTGCAGTCTCTAATTTAAACAACACATTCGTTTTTCATTCCAACACAGGAGCTGGAATGTTGTAATATTTTAAGGATGGCTTGTTTCCAGTCCAGGCATTACTGCCTGAATGACTGTCATGGATCGAGGTGATCCAAATGTAGGTGCAGAAGAAAGTCTTTAACTTCCCTTAAGTACAGTGGCAGTGGATGTGGGTTGGAGATGCAATGAGCTTGAACCTGCAGGTGACCACCTTCACTGACCACACCATCTGTGATGGAGGACTCATCTCTCCTGGTGTCCTGCAAGCAAACAATCATATTTTTTGGAACATGAACTTAATTGCTTTCTTAAAACATTTTTTTCTGCATTTGGTATAAAACAGACTCCAATTTAGACAATCTCAGGCTCCCTCCCCGCCGGAGAGGTGACATTCAATGTCCCAAATTCTCAGTCTAGATAGCCGTGACCACCACGCAACACACAATATTGTCATGAAAGCATCATTTTAAAAAGGGCTATGCAAACATGGGCAATAACTTTCATTCTAATGATGTGCAAAAATGATTTGGGCACAAAACAAATTTTGCTGTTAGAAAACTTGCAGACTTCACTATATACAGTGTAGACCCTCTAAACTAAGTTTGGGGGATGTGAACTTTCAAGAAATGCAGACCAAACTGTTGTTGTTTGTTTACTTACACAGCATGTCTTGTAGAATTAACTGGAGTCACAGCAACAGCACAGTGCAGTCATATCTCAAGTCTAATAACAGAAGACAGGAAAAGATCAGTAAAGAAACAACTTCCCCAAACCAAAGCACAAACAAAACAATAAGTAAAACAGGCTGATCTAAAGTATGATTAAAGTTCAGCCTGATTAATATAAATGTCACTGACAGTTGCTAATATATTGGAAAACCAAAATACTTACCACTGAGTTGATGTCTTCCTGTCCAACAACAGGAGTGCTGGTCCCGAGCCTCAAAGACAGTAAGAAGCAAGCAGAGGGAGAAAAAACAGAACATTTTTCAGAAACTGATTTGATCCTTAATGGCTGTGCAATCATTGTAACATAGAGTTTGCTTATGTTGTTAAATAAAGGCTAGATTTGACATTAATAGATGCCACAGATGTTCTAAAGCTGCCACAAAGCATGAAAAAATAGACGTCTCCGAAAACGTCGGAGCATTTTTGCAAATATGTGATGTCTTGATAAATCGAGCAGATATTTGAACTTTACACAGCTACATTCTCGCCTGAAAATATCTTAAAAGTTTATTTTGTGACCCAGAAAAAGTAGTAAGTTTTTTAGCCGCGCTCCTCCGTCATTGCCGCGCTTACAAGTGCGCACAGGCTCCGACAACCATGGCCGACAAATGCCATCCTCCTTTTCACCAGACTATCCTTTCTGGGTCACAAAATAACCTTTTAAGATATTTTCAGGCGAGAATGTAGCTGAGTAATGCTCAAATATCTACTCAATTTATCAAAATATCACATATTTGCAAAAGTGCTTCCACGTTTTCGGAGAGCTCCGTTATCCACCCCCCACACCCACCCCTAACGGCTGCACCTCCCAAAGAATTTTGTCTGGGCTCTTATCTCACTTATTTATTTCAAACAATCAACAAAAAAATTCACCGACATAGTTTTATGTAAGGCTTTTAAGGCTGTGGTGTTAATTTTTAAGTAACATGAGCCCAGCAGCAGCAGCAACGCTAGGCTAACACTAACTAGCTAGCAAGATTATAAACCTGGTGCTAAACTAAGAGAAGCCACAAAATCAGTTTGAATAAGAGTAAACATTTACTCACCAAGTCAGTAAAGATCCACAGCAATGACAACAATAATATCTCCAGGTTTGCCCAATATATTCCATAACAAATGCTGGCGCCATGAACATGCGGACTGATCCGGGAGGGAGGAGGACGGTAGTCACGTGGCATTTTCAAAACACATCTTTCATCCTTCCGCCCTGAGAAGCAAAACTTCCAGCTTACTTAGTTTTTCTAAGTTAGGACAGCTCAAATTAATCGAGTTTATCAGCATTTTTGCATAAAAAGTACTGGTAAGTTATTTAAATTGAGTTCTAATAACAAATTGATAAAAATTGAGTTCAGCCTATTTAATATTTTTAATTAAACACAATATTACATTTTACAGTGTACTTCTAAACATCACCGAGTGCTCACTGAAGGGGTAACTGTTTAATTTATCTAATGACATTCAAATGTGGTTACTTAAAAACCACCATAAGGTGGCAGATGTCATGATTTGGTGTAATATAAATAAAATTATAAAATTATAAAATTAATTGTGTTCATGTGTGCTGTAGGAGGGGATGTTGCGTACTTTATTTATCCTGGTGACAGCAAGGTCGAGCTTCAGTGAAGAAGTCTTTTGCTTTTTCTTAAGCATGTCAGGTGGCATTACTTCATTTTTCTCCAACTAACAAACAAAAGCACAGCTGAGAATACAAATACTCCACTCATTTGGGTTAGCTAAGACCTGAGCATGGACTAAATAATAACTGGGGAAACATCTGAGCTGGTTTTGTGCGTGCAAAGCTGTCCGAGGGCAAACACACCTCCTCCTTTGGTGTACTGATCTCCACACTCTGCTTCTCTGGTTCAGGTTTGGTCTTCTTTAAAACCTCATCTGACTTTGAGAGCTGCAGCTGAAAGGCAGTGTCAGTGTAAGTCAGCCAGCTGTATGATTGTTTGGTGATATGAGCAATATAAAGTTGCTTTATCGTTTGTTATTCTGTTCCATAATTTAGCAGTGTTACCGTTAGGTTTTTAAATTAAAAAGAAAAAAAGAATTTAAAATTTTATGATAACATTTAAGAATTAAAGACTAAAGTAAAGTAAAGTAAGCAAAGAGTTTAACCTCAGCGTTGTCGGTCTTCAGATCTTTGTTTGGTGTCTGCAGGTTTTCATTCCCTTCATTCTGATCCTCGACCATCCGGACTTCAGCTTTTACATCTTGACTCGGAGTCTCAGACTTTTTTAAAAGTAAAAATTCAACAAAAAAATCTGAATTTTAGAGGTTTTAATTTCTCTTCCACTTCTGTTGGTGTAAATCATATTTAAGGTTTTACTGGGAGTTACTGTAAACTGACACCAAATATGAACATTACTGGAATAAAAAACAATGCCTTGTGAAGAGGATAAATAATTAGAAACTCAATGTACCTCATTCCCCTCGATCTCATTTGCCTTCAGAGTCTCTGCCTTCATCTTCTTCTCAACTTCCTGCTTCTCGTGCCCTTCATCCTTCTGACTCTGAGCTTTTCTGACTTTGGACTGGGAGAGAAATGAGAAATAAAACAAGTTAAAGTGGTGAAGCACACCATTTAACAGGTCTGTGGGCAGTTTGGCTCAGCAAATCTTTTCTGCATCATAGGTGAAGACAAATGAAATTGAGAGTTGTAGTTGTAGGTAACAAATGCACAGGTGCATAATTTCACTAACTATAAAGACTGAAACAAGCTGTCAAAAGTCAACAAATCAACACCTCTAAAAACTCATCTTGCTTTACAATGGAGTCTCAGTGTGATGGTTGGTAATTTTGTTGTGGTATCTATTTCTGCATTTCTCTAAGTTTGTCCTACTATCATGCCTTTATTCACAGCCATAGCAGTCATTCATTTTTACATCTTCTGCGATTTGTTTTTAGTGTAGCCAGCTTATTTCTTTCATCTCCCCTTTTACCTGAGTTGCTTTCTTGTCTTTGTGCTTCTGATTCAGCTCTGACTGAACCTTGTTGTTCAGGTTAGACTCCCCTCTGACACAAAATTCTCTTTGTTTCTTTCTTCATCTGAAGTAGATAAAAGTTATGTCCATTGTTTACTTACATGCTTGTTGTCATTTTCTGTTTCTCCTGAGCTCAAAGCTTCAGTTGAATTCCTCTCAGTTGTCTTATTTTCATTTTTGCTCCCTCCTGTCAGAAACACAATACCTAAGTTGTAGATTAGTGTTCAGTTTGATTCTTATACAGTCTTAATTAATCTGGGTGATCTTGCGCTTTATCTGTTAAAATACAATTAAAATGAAACAAGTTATTCATATAGATCATTAAACTAGACTGAAAAATGAATTTGTAACTTACTGTTTTTCTTTTGTTTACACTTGTATGTGACAATGACAACGAGAAGAATGGGCACGGAGACAACAGTAATGCAGATGTAGATAAGCACCGGAGTAGGAGTCAAATTATCTGAAGTGAAAAATTAAAGGAAATCAGGAAAATAAAATAGCTATAATAATATTAATAATAATCTCCAATGTAAAAAACAAAAATGTTTCTTTATTTATCATCTAACTGCCAGTAAAAATTAGTAAGTGAAGAAAAGCCAAGTTTTCTGAAGTATTTATATACACATATAAACAAGTACTGAGCTTTTGAAACCTGAGCTTTAAATTTGAATATAATTGCATCAGGTTACCTGGGCTGACTGAGAATCCAAACAAGCTTTTTATGGTCATTTTGTTCTGTAAAACAAGAAGAAAATAGTCATAATAAAGAGATATACCTCTACATTCAAGTTGAACTAAAAAACTCCACATTCCTTCCGGCGCCCCACGTGTGTGGCAGCCCGTTACAGCATCTCCACTCATTCTGAGCTTCTTTCTTATCTCCTCTTTACTCTGGCATCGTTGTATTTTACTCAGTTGTACATAGCATTTGTATTCTATTTTATTCTATTCTATTGTGTACAGTATCTTATTCTTATCTCATTTCAGTGTTTTACCAATTTTTCTATGTAACTTTCCACTGTCCGCTTTCTGCTGTAACAAAACAAATTTCCCACGTGTGGGACTAATAAAGGTTATCTTATCGTATTCATGTTGAACTCAAAAAAATGAAACAATATCGTAACTCAACTTTGATATATACCATGCTTTGTATGATCTATCAGCAGTTAACTATGATCAGAATGAATGATTTTATTTATGTTTTCTAAAAAAAGGTAACAGTTCATGTAAATGAGGCCTTAATTATTTGGCATAATTATGCTTTTACTGTTTCTCCTCTGTAGATGGACTTCATTGCGCACACACTGTTTAATGAGCAGCATAGAGTTATAATAACTATTACAATGTAGCTTGTTGTAAATTGCCTCACAAACAAACAAATACACCTTAAATCACAACAAAATCTGCATATGAGAACTGTATTAAAGGTTTTTACATTTGTACAGTTTAACAGTGTAAAACTGTCAGTTAGAACCACAGAGACACGTATTATGTTTCTATTATACAGTAAATTATCCAAACAACCAAACATAAAGTATTTACCTCATAAATGAAACTGCTGCATCTGCTTCTTTGCAGTAAGTGAGGCTGTGCAGCTTGACTCCTTGAGCACTGGTTAAAGGAAAACACTCACCTGCAGTAACAGGAGGCGTGGTTTCTTCAGAAGTCTGATGAGGAAAAGAATGTGTGTGTCAAACAAACAATCAATTCATGTGATGTTGAAATGAAACTTCATTAAATGCTTTTAATGTCAGCGTGATGCAATCTGGTTAGGCAGCTGTTACAAACCTAAGGCCTTGACCTTTGACCTTGCTATGATGAAATGTTTTTTTGAGTGTGTCCATACTTTACATTTGTGCACACAAACATGGATGGGCACAAGTTAACCAAACAAAGTAAATCTGTGGCAAAAATGTCGCAATGCTTGAAAGTAATTTTAATAATAAAAAATTAATTAATAAATAAATGAACAAACTATGGTTCTACGATATTAAATGATGATTACAGTGTAGTTTAATGAAGTTAATTCAATAAGCATAAATGATAACTAAAGTTTATCTCAATTTATTGAACAGTGTTACCTTCCTGTTGTTGCTTTCTATTAAACCCCATTATTGTTATTCCAGCTGCTTTTCTGATGGGTAATCTGTGCTTCACTAGACGTTTTCTCTCTTTGTTAAACACACGCTTCTAGACTAATGTGCTGACTTCATTAGACCCAATGTGGGACAGGGAATAATAAATGCTACATAAAGTGGGACACCAGGTCACTTTAGTGCAGGAGCTCCAGTGTTTTAACTGACCTACAATCTACAACATTAAAGTCAAAATGTACATAATGAAAAGACTCCAGAGGTGTAGTTCAAAAACTGATTTAGGATTTAAAGGTAATCAACCTATTTATCTGTCACAGGATACTTTTTGTTTGTTTGTTATTAGTTTGAATGAAGAAGCTTTTAAATGTAGTTCCTTCACATATAATGATCAAACATTTAATCTGTTTTGAGTTAAGTTTGTTAAACCCGTTTCCTGGTACTGTTTAGGCCACAGGTTTGGAAATACTTGTAAAAATTACAAAGGTCGCTGCAGCTAAACAAAAAGCAGGAAACAAGTAACACAGCACAACATGCAATAACATGTCTTTTGTTTATTTTATTTTTAGTTTTTCATTTTTCTTGCTCGTTGCATGTTTTCCACATTCACACAGTTTAAAAAAAATAAAATAAAAATAAGAACCATCACGTCTTAAGCCTCTTTGCTGTTTTATACAAGCATTAGGAAACAAAGCTCCTCCCCCCAGTAACCTCAAACTATCGAGAAACAAGTCAACCACACGGCCTTCAGCAGAATTTAAGGGTAAAATTCATGGCATCTTTTCAGTGTTTAACATTTTCTCTTTAAAACGTACCGTACTTCATTCTTTCATCTTAAGATTTACTTTCCTGCTTCTCTGGAAGCTGGTGACATCATATCTGAGCTCTCATTACAGTTAGAGCGTGTAAGCACCCTGACATAAGATCTAAAGAAGGATAAGGAAAAGTGGACAGCAGCCAAGACCTGTTCTTGTCTCCTGCTGCTCCAAAACATTAGAAATATTTATTTCCCTCATGTTAGATGCTACCCATGATCCAAGGAGATCCCAAAGCACGGTGGTCTCAAAAACAGATGTTATAGCTCTTTGTATATTGTTTCACTAGCATTAGTTGTACATGTATTATTATTTCAGATAATAAAATAAATGCTCCTTTTAGTTCTGTGCCTTTATTGAAGTTAGCTTTAGTTGATAACCTTCACCGATCTAATCTAAGAAAAAAGAAAACAAATGAAGGGAAGTATTTATACTGAAACACAAACAGGTTTATGACCACGTTTGGACAATGAAAGCATGAGGTCACCACAAATATTCAGTTCATTCCACACTGTAGCAGGTGTTTCACTTCTTTATCTCAAGAACTAATCAGTTTCCTGTTTCACTAGAACAAAGGCACTTTAAACCTGATGATGGTAGTGAACAAATAAATAAATAAATCATATTTGCATTTTAATCCACAGGTTGACTTTAAACCACAAATATGAAGCAAGAGGACAGTTGGGATGATTCGACCTCTCTGGAATTAACAATGTTTGACTCCCTTCCTTCAAACGGTTGTTTACATGTGGATAATCTGGACCAAAGACTGACCAGCAGACATAAAACAAAACCTATTCCTGAGGCCGAGCCACTGGCTCCACTAAAATTAATACGGGCATCCAGAATTTTCCCAAAATACCACAAGAAATCATATTTACAGTAACTACAGTAGATGGTAAAGCAATGTCGTCAATGTTGTTTTGAATCATTAATTATCAGTTGAAACAATGAAGGTCAACACAAACAAACCACCCAAGTCACAACAAGCATGGTGTCAAGAATCCAACAGCGTTTCTTTGCTTAAAAATATCCTTTCATATATATATATATAGCTTTTTTTCCTTTTCCATACAGTCAGAGTCAGTATCTGCTGATATACGGATACCTGGTTCGTGTTTCTGAAAGTCCTGGCTTTTCGTTTAAGGTCAAAATCAATGTTTTTCCTGCTTAGACTTTGTCTTTTTTTTTTTTCAAACTATTTATAAGAACATTAATACATTTTGAAGACAGTTGAAATGAAGGCATTTCTATCTTTCTGTTGATGACTTGGCATATTTCATGTTTGTCCCCATGGTGGCACTGTAAGATAACAAGTGATTGCTGGTTCTGCTGGAGTTTTTTTGCCATTGAAAGGGAGCTTTTCTTAATACAGAGAAACATAAAATAATTGTTTATTAAAGGGCAGCTGTATTCATGCCCCTGGTTGTCATGATTTTCACAGGTGAAGTAACATCTGAAACACTTCGGTCTCTGTCTGACCAAACTACCCTAATCGTAGGAACCATTGAAAGCTGAGCATCCTGCCTACAGGTCTGACCTAACATCAGTGCTGTGCTGACTGGTCCAACAAGCTGCATGCAGGACACTAGCTGTGCTGCAAAGCAAGTTTATCTGGTAATGATTATCTAGCTAAATGCTTCAACAAGTGATATAAGAAGCCTGTTTAAAAAGGACATGAGGCAGATTATTGTAAACACGAAATAAAGCAGCTGCTCAGATTGATGTCAGTCTGCAGGATGGTTACTCTCTTTTTCTCTCCTCAAATGGTGCACAAGGTCACAATACTAAAGACTAAAAATTCTACACTAAAGAAATATACTAGTAGTGCAACGGATCAAAAATCTCACGGTTCGGATCGGATCACGGTTTTAAGTCACGGATCGGATCAATTTTCGGATCAGCAAAAAAAGAAAAATGACAAAATTTTAACATTTACTTATTAACTTATTTAAGTATTTTTTGCCTATTAAAAACATTCAACTGAAGACTCATTCCACGCAATTATATAAACAACAAATTAAGGTGCAATATAGGGAAGTACAGGGCTTTGTATCTACCACTCCGCTGTGATATCACCAGCGGTCACGGTCACGTAGCTTTCCGTTGACCTGGAGCTCCACCCATTTGTAGTTAGGGCAACAGATGATGCCTGGGACAGTTCAGCCATAACTTTAAACTTTTCCTGCTCATACATGCTTGGGTACGATCTTGTCACTGAAGTGGACGCGCGAAGGGATATCATAGCGTGGCTCAAGCATGTTCATCATAGTTTAAACCCCTTGTTTTGCACAGGGAAATACGGTCTCCCATCTGCAGCTTAACACCCCAGTAGCAAAGGGCTGCTTAATTGCCGCAAACTCCTCTGCTCCTCCACTTGGACTGCTAGCACTGGCCATGATTATCGCTTGACAGACTGACCACGCGCACCATAAACATACTTTTTTTCCTTCTTTTTTAAATCTTCGGATCACGTGCGTGCCGAACCGGGGAGTGAGATGTGTTCGGATTACAGATCAACCGTCATCCGTTGCACCACTAAAATATATATTGTGCATTATTGTTGTAACTTTAATCATACTGACTTTATCATAAAATAATTTGACACATAGCTTTGGATGGAGTTTGACTGACATGTTATTTTTACAATTATGACAAGAGAATGAACAAGTTTGATTGGTGAGACAGCAAAAGATTAGGTAAGGTTAAAAAAGGTTGGCATTAAAAATACAAGCAAACGGTTTAAAAGGAGCTAAGGAGCACTAGTGATGGTGAGATGAAGCCTCGGGGTGAACTGAAGCTTTCCATTCAACTGGTCGACTCATGGTTCGAAGCATTGTGATGATTCATTTGCTCTACTGCGCCATCAAGTGGACGATTCAAGTGAAACAGGCTCTTTGATTATAATAATGTGATGTGTAAACCTCTAAACTAAATAAATAGATTGTGTTCATGGTTATTTATCCTGAATATTGTCTCAGTATGCCTGATACAAAAGAGAAAGTGAAAACTATCAAGACAAAGTTTTGGGATGATTGTGTAACTGTGTAATCATGCTTATGTACATCTGGATAATGACACAAACTGTGTGGCGCTTCACTTTTTAATAAACTAAAAGACAGAAATCAGATTATAGGATCTGTAGTGTTGTTTATTTATATTATGTTACTTATCATTTGTGATATTTATTACTGTGTGCATACTTTATTAGGAGACACGCTTCACAAAAACTCCCCCGAGATTACCCGACACATGCTTCGAAGCTTCGACACACAGGACACATCACTAAGAAGCACATGCCTGCTGGTTTTGTTTCGAGTGTGCCAGAGGTCCCAGTGCCTGCTGGCCCTGTGTCTGTCTCAGCTGGAGGGTCCGAGGGGCCCGTTCAGCCTTCTGTCTCTGCTGGATGGTCAGAGGGACCGTTTCAGCCTTCGTCTGCCTCCACTGGGGAATCCAAGGGGCCCATCCAGCCTTCGCCTGCAGCGCCACCACCTGTGGCTTCCACGCTGTCGCCTGCAGTTTCTACATCCTTGCCTGGTCCAGCCTCTGTGTCAGCTTCATCCTCGCCTGCAGCGTCAGCATCAGCATCAGCCTCGCCTGGCCTAGCTTCAGCTTTGTCTGGTCCTGCCTCGTCTGGTCCTGCGGTTGCCTCGCCACTATCTTGTCCACACCTAGCACGGCTGGCTTTTCCACGGTCATCTCCTCAACATCACCGGCCACTTTCCAGGCCACTGGCTGGGCGTCATCGCTGTCGCAGCCGGCCTCCGGACCAGCTCTGTTGTCTCCTTCGCCTGAGTCACCACCGCTGCCTTCCGCGCGGCCGGCCTCCGGACCAGCTCTTCAACCTCCGGGTTGACCTCCAGAACAGTTTCCATTCCACCACTGCCTTCTACGTGGCCGTGTTATAGACATTTTGTTTGAGACTCTGGGGGCTCCGTTTTGGTCCTGTTCCGAGTTCCCCGAGTTTTGTGTTGTAAAAAGGTCTGTGTGTTTCCTGTTTTACTTTGTAGGTCTGTGTCTCGTTATGTCCATTAGTTTCAGCTGTGTCCACCCCTGCGTGTCATTTCCCTCATTATTTATAGTGTGTGTTTGCCTCTGCTCGTTGTCTGCTTTACTCTGTGTTAACTGGAATTCATTCTGCGTCTCTCTGCCAACATTCTCCGTGCATTTTGCTCCTTCTCCCGTGTGTGTTTGGTTTCACTTTAGTTCTTTAGTTTTCCCCAGTTTAGGTTTGTTTACTCCCCGCTCTGCTCTTCCTGTTTTTTGCCACTTTGTCACTTCTGTAAATAAACACTAACTCGCACCCCAGCCAGTGAACCAGTGCTATCCAGGCTAGACGCCTGGATAGCAGCCGTGAGACAAGCTGATATCCAATTCGCTTCCATCTCCAGATATCTGTTGGTGTGCTCCAGATATTTTCACTCTGGTAAGTTCTATATATGTGCATATTACTCTTTATAGCTTAATAATATTATCGTTGTGGCTCTTGGAGGTTATAGAAATTGTGAACAAATATAGAATTGATTGACTGTGTAGACATACGTGCTATGTAACGATTTGCTGATTCTTTCGCACAACTGTAGGGAAGCCTGCCTATGAAATGGATCCAACAAATCCAGGCTGGGTACCAACGTTACACATGGGGCACTCCGAAATCCAAACGTGACATTCAGACCGTCACAGACAGCGAATGCAACGGCAACAACAAAAAGCACTAGTTGGAGATAAACAACAACCCCACCTCCAACCACAATCCCTCATTTTAAAAGTTGTTCTTAGTGTCCGGCAATCAACACATACATTTTGGAGGACTCATACGGCCTTAATGTGTAAACTGTTTAAAAGTTCCCTTGTGTGTTTGCACTCTTTGCGTTGGACAGGCTTTCATAATGGAGCAGAAGAGTGTGAAGGTGAGGCCTCAGCAGAAGTTACGGCAGAAGAGCAGCCAGAGATGGACACGACAGAAGAGCAACACCATAACAACCCTGTGATTTTGGCTGAGGGCCAGATTTGTGTTGGACATGTAGAGGCAGAGGTAGTGGGTGCAAATGTAGAAAATGGTGATCTGAGAGAGATACAGACAGAAGATCAAAGACCGGTAAATGATTGTGTGCGCTGTGTACAGAGCAGAAATAAACTGGCTGCTGGAGGAGAACAGAAAGCTTAAATCACTGTTGGACAAGGCAGAGATGAATGAAAACTTTTTAAAGGGTGAGACAGAAAAAGTGAAATATTACACTGGTCTCACTTGTTTCACTATTTTTATGTCCGTGCTCGACAATGTAAAAGCTTTCCTACCAGCATCAAAGAAACTGTCGCATTTCCAAATGCTTTTACTCACATTTATGCGTCTTAGACTTGATCTTCCTGTCCAGCATCTTAGTTATCTATTCAATGTCTCCCACAAAACTTTCTCTTCTGTCTTTGCTGATATAATTGACATTTTGCATGCCCACTTAGGAGTATTGGTACACTGGCCAGAGAGGCACTGTTTGCAAGCAACAATGCCTCCACAATTTACGGAAACTTTTGGAAATCGGGTAGCCATCATTGTTGACTGTTTTGAAATGCATACAGAACGACCATCTAATTTGAAGGCTTGTGCTCAAACATACTCGCACTACAAGGGTACACCCACCATGAAATACCTGATCGGGATTACTCCACAAGGTGCAATTTCATTCATTTCCAAAGGGTGGGGGGGGCGTGCATCAGATAAACACATCACAGAGCAATGTGGCATACTTAACAAGCTGTTACCAGGGGATGTATTTTTGACTGACAGAGGCTTTGACATCAGAGATGCAGTGGGAATGATGTGTGCAGAGGTTAAGATCCCAGCATTTACAAGGGGCTTCTGTCAACTAGATGCCAAGGCCATTGAAAACACACGAGCGAGTAATTGGCAGTTTGCGCAACAAGTTCAAAATGCTACACACCACCATGCCAATCCGTTCTCTTCTTCCATGTGAGGGTGAAGACGTTACCTTTCTTGATAAAATTGTGCGGGTGTGTTGTGTTTTGGTTAACATGTGCCCCAGGGTTGGTAGTGAAACCAGACACACATGAGACTTGTTCTTGTTAATTAATGATTGTGAAAACTTTGAGTATGTCTCTGAAGACATAGTACTAGGAAAACCTTTTTTATGTGTAATTGTATGAACACACTGACATTACGTTATGTAACCATTTCTGTATCTGTATACTATAATTGACAGTTTATTATCGCTTTGAACTCTTTGTTTCACTAAAATGACGTTATAATAAAAGCCATATAACGACAAATAACTGCACTTTATTTTACACTTTGACAATTTTTACATGGTAAGTGCCGTAGTGTTGAAATCAAGTTATACATATTTCAATGCACTTGTGACAAAAAACTAGACACCAGAAAGAAAAACGTTGTGAACACTCGGGGCTGCATTTCGCATAGAGAAATGTTTTCCTACTAGTTCAGGAAGGCACACCTTCTGAAAGAACTCCTGAGCTTTCTTTAAACGTGATTCCCAGAAGTGCATATCAGGGAAGATACGAACAACTGCCATGTCTTTTTGTGTCCATACCACAAGGTCACAGTGCTTTGCGTTGGCCACAAAGGCCTGTTTTCACTTGTGAGTAAAAGTGGTGTGTCTTCTTCAAG
Source organism: Pelmatolapia mariae (assembly GCF_036321145.2). Classification (NCBI taxonomy): domain Eukaryota; kingdom Metazoa; phylum Chordata; class Actinopteri; order Cichliformes; family Cichlidae; genus Pelmatolapia; species Pelmatolapia mariae. The sequence goes on along the minus strand of NC_086229.1, from coordinate 55,678,138 downwards.
TTAAGTCCATTTGCTGTCAACTCAAGGCAGAAGTCTTGTCATGCGCATCCAATGCTTGCTGAATGCTGTCAGATCTGTATTTAAATGGACATTTAATTTCCAGGCACCCCTTCCCACAACATTCACACGTGGTTAGTCCGTCAGGAGATGCTCCTACTTCAGGAAAAGCCATGTTAACAAGAAAACCACACATACAGGTCTATATGTGTGGTTTTCTTGTTAACACGGCTTTAGGTAGGTTTTTGTGACATGCTGACATTTTCTGGGTGTAGGCCTGTCGAGCGTCCTGTTCATGCTCCAGTCCCCAAGTTGTTTGCACATTATAGACAGAGTTAACAGGGTAGCGAACACGATTAACCACAGTAATGGCGGGTTTTTCCACAGTGGTGGCAAACACAGCGTGCATCATTGAAGCTGTGATTCTCCCAGCACGCCACACATACCATTGAGGGCTCTTGTGTTGTAGACTTGTGCGTACCTCGATAGCTTCTGCCTGTTCTTCAGTAACATTTGCTGCGTTTATGTACTTTACACAGGGACTGTGCACCTGTGTTGTGCAAACACGCCAGAGACAGTGGTAATGTGGATGACTGTACAGTGTGTGATGTGTAGTATTTCTCCAATCCAGACAAACACACTGCTTTATTGTGTTTTTGAAGTGTGTCTAACACTGGTGACAACTCCTCAAACGTAGCAGAAGGAATCTTTCTTTTTGAAGGACGGCTTCTTCTGCCTTTCACCACAGACGGTCCATTTATATTTTCATCAAGGGTCTTTTTTTGTGCTGCTGAAGATGTAAAGTCAATGTTATGGCCAACCTCTGGCTGTATCTTGGTTGTGTTCGCCGGCAAAACCCAGTAGGCTGGTTCATCTGTGACAGTCTTTGTGCCACGGATCCGCACTATTGCCTCCACTTTAAACAGAAGTGCAGCGACATGGGTGCAGGTCTCCGCAACTCCGGCCATACAGGTGCAGTGTGCGGTGGTGCTTACAATTACCCATGGCCGTAATGCAGGTGAAAGCAGTGCTAACATGATGATTTTTTGCAGATTTATATTTATTAGTGTAGGATATTACAAGAGTATTTACTGCAGTGAGGCTAAGGGCAGATGCTATTTCACCCATGTGGTTACAAAATTTAAGTACAAATAAATGTATTTAAATTTTAACCTGATGAAACTAGAAAAAAGGTCACGGGGTCACTTAAGTTTTCAAATAATTTAAATGGATCTCATTAAGAAGTCACAGAATTATTTCATTTTGGAACACTGGCAAACAAGCGGAACTACACTATCATGTGTAGGGCCATGCCACTTTCACAAATGAAGCAGGACATACAAAAATATTTTAACATAAAGGAGGCAAATTCTGACATGCAAATTAAGTACTGTATAAAAATATAAAAAACATGATTATTTTCAACCATGATGGACATTCAGTACAGCAGTACACTCAAAGTAATTTTGAATAATTAATTCTAAGTTCAAACTGTAATTTCTGTGGTGTGTGAAAACTGATTTACCATATCAAGTCAACATGTGAATAAGAGGTCACTAATCAACCACAGACATCCTACAGATCCCTATATATCAATATTTGTCGAGTAAAAAACGTTTTAGACTTTTACAACTTTGTGTAAAGTGGATCCAGACTTTGGGATGATAAACTACATTACAGCAAAAAAAAAAATAGTATAAAAAAAAGAAATTCAATTATTAAAAGTCAACTAATTACTAATGATCCATTGGCTGCATTTCTTCTTTCTTATTAATTTCTGAATGAAGTATCTGACGCAGTGTTACCAGCTTTACTATTACATTTGGATCATCAACCACTGCATCATCCATCTGATCAGATTTCTTTTCTTTTTCCTGGTTCTCTTTTAGGATTGTGGAATTCTTCCTGAGCTGTGTTCTGCTTTTGCTCTGATTTTTCGCCTTCCTGGTGGTCAGCTGTCGGACCTCATGCAGTTCTCTCTCTGGTTTGAATTTTTGTCTCTTCACATTCTTTCGATCACCGTTGCTTGTTTGATCAGCCTCTAATGGCTCCTCCTCCGTCAGTCCTCCCAGACACTCAGCTCCTCTCTCTGTGACACTGACAGATCCCTGCGGCTGCTCTCTGAGTATTTTATGATTTATGTCCTGTTGTTGCTTCATAGTTGCCTTGTAGATTTGTAGTTTTTCTTTTTCCTCATCCTTCCTCTGTGTTTCATCAGTGCTGATATTCACCATCTCTCCCTGAGCTCTTCTACTCTCTGCTCTTCTCAGTTTCTCTGGCTGCTCTCTGCTTCCTTCTTGGCTCTCCTCAGGTTCTCTCTCTGGCTGTCTTTCTTGGTTTCCTGTTTCTCTTTGAAAAGCTATAACTTTGCTGCTGCCTGGTGAAATCATGTTATCTTCCACACTCCTCTGTGGCTCTGCTATCCTCTCATTCCTTTGGTTGTCCTTCTTGTCTGGTTCATCCTCAGATTGTCTCTCACTTCTTGGTGTTTGGTTTCCTTTTAAAGCAGACTGCTGGTGTTGATCTTTCTGTGCCAGGAGCTCTGTGTCTCTCTCTTCTTCTGTTTGTGTCTGTGATTGAAGCTTCATCTGGTTTTCCTCTCCTGATAAGTCTCGCTTTGTTTTGAGATGTGTCCTCTCAGTAACATTGTTGCTGACTTTTGGACTCGTGTTGTCTTTCTCACTCGTCTCTTCCTGATGTTTCCAGTCTGTTGTTCCCACTGTGTCCAACTTGTTTCCCTGTGAAAGTTTTTCTCGAGGCTCTCCCTCACTCTTGTCTTGTTTGATGCTTTCTAAACAATGTAGTCTGTCTGTGTCTGGCTGTGTCTTGAGCTCTGTCTCATTTTGCTCTCTTCCTGTCTTCATCTCTGATTGAAGCTTCCTTCTCTGATTGAAGCTTCTTTCTCTCTGGTTCTTCTGTTGCTTCTTTTGTTCTGTAATCACAGTCTCTACATTTTTCTTTCGGATCTTTTTCATAACATTTGGTTGCTTCTCCTTCACATCACTCTCTGTCTGTCTCTCCCCTGTGAGCTGCGCTTGTTGTGTCTCTTTGTCTGTCTTTGTTTGCTGATCAGTAAACAGTAAAGCAGGATTCAGTGATTTTTCTTCTTTTAACATCACTTGCTGCTCTTTGATTCCCTCTGGTATTTTCTCCTGGTTTTTGAGATCTGTCCTCTCTGTAACGTTGCTGAATGTTGGACCCATGTTGTCTTTCTGACTTGTGTCTTCCTCCTGTTTCTTGTCTGAATGTTTCTCCTGAGCCTCTGCTTCACTCTTGTCTTGTTTCTTGTCCTTGTCTGTCTGTGTGTTGATCTCTGTCTCATCTTTCTCTGGTTCTGTTTTTGTCTCTGATTGAAGCTTCCTCTGGTTTTTCTCTCTCTGCAGTTTTACCTCCAGTTCTTCTCTCTGGTTCTTCTCTTGTTTCTTCTTCTGTGTTTCTTTTTTCTTTTTCTTTTGTTTATTTGTTGTCTTTGTTTTCTTCTTCTCAGCATCTGACTCTTTTATGCCCACATCACTCTCTGTTGGTCTTTCTTGTTGTACGTCTGTTTCTCTGTGGAAATGAAAGGTCTCTGCTTCTTTTTCTAACTCTGGCTGCTCTCCTGTAAATAGTGATGGCTGAAGATCTGAGTCTTCTTTAACTCGTTCTATTGTCTTGTCTCCTTCACCTTCACTCCTCTCAGTTTCCACTTCTCTTCCTGTCGCCTCCTCTTCTTCATGTGGTTTTTGTTCTGTTGTAAACTGAGATACTGTTTCAGTAATAACAGATAGACAGTTGCTTTCTTCTTCTGGTCTCTCCACTTCAATATTTTGCTCTGTTTCTTTTTTAAACTGATCTTGTGATTCTCTTTTGTCTTTATGACTCTGCTCTCCTCGCCCATGAACATCGTTCTCTTTTTCTATTGCTGTTAAGAGCGGCTCACTTTCTCCTTCTTCCACCACGACCTTGAATCCACTGTTGTCACTTTCATAGTTGATCTTTTTCTGCCTCATCTGTTCAGGTCCCTCCTCATCATTTAACTTCTGGTTTTCTGTGTAGAAAGAAGAGAGAAGCTGAGGAAGTATGAAATATTTTTTCAGGTATTGTTGCTGTTTGTAAAGACACAAAAAACTGGAGAAATCTAAATTTAAAAGACTGTTAAAAAAACAGTTTTATAGATTACATCACTCGAATAGCTGTGTGTGATTTTCATCTAGTGGTGAGATTGTGGATTGCACCTAAGCTGGCAGATACACAGATGCAGCAGATTAATATGTATTTATCTCTTCTTGCTCTTTTTTCCTTCCTTGTTTTGCACATGCACGTGTGAATTTACTACAAAATAGGAGTAGCTATAAAAACAGAGAGCATGCAGACGCCTAAAAAGAACTTCCTGTTTGCTAATGGCACATTTATGTTTGGACCCAAGTGAACCCTTGTACAAACTTGTCATGATCCTGGGTCTTTTGACCCAACGTTTTGAGTTTGAGTTTATTTTGATGTTTATGGTTTATGTTTAAGTTCATTGGGTTTTCTATGTTCATGTGTTTATTAGTTTCCCCTTGTGTTTTTAACCCCTGTTAAGTTTCTATGTGTTTAGTTTTACTCTCCTCTTGTGATGTTGTTATGTTCATGTGTGTCAGCTGTTTCCCCATGTGTTCCCACTTCCCTCAGGGATGGAAACAACTAATAGTGACCCTACAGCTACACAGTCATATGTAAGAGACTCTAAAAGTGGTAATAATGAAAACTCTAAAAGATCACATACAGAGGGAATATCGGTTTGTTCATAGTAGAGTTTTTATGGTTTTGCTGGTGTAGTTTTTAAACGATTTGGTTAGTGACTGACTGAAAACCCTCCTCTTTCATATGTTTGATCTTTTCTTTAGCTGAACGTGTCACTATAGGAACAAATGCACTACAGCAGATACAGCAGTGCTCCCATTCTAGGGTTAAGAAAGCAATTCTACAGTTTAGTGATTATTGTGCAAACAGATTCCTTTAAAATCCTAAACACCTGACCTCATAAATAATAACAGAACCAACACACACAATATTAGCTCAAAAGGACAAAAATAAACTCTTGATGGTTTGATTATATACAAAGAAAATATCATATCACCTTAAGAGGCTAAAACATTCATTATTCACACAAAAATGTGACTCACTGAATTTGTCTCGTCTCCGTTTCCATAAAAAGAAAACAGCAACAATCAGAACGAGGCCAACAGCAACACTGATGACTGTGACAACAGCGATGTTTGGATTACTAGTTGGATTACTGGGAGGACTGGAAGGACTGATGATAATGAAGAAATCATCTGGAAAAAATATTACAACATGTTCATTGTTAGTAATAACTCAAACTGTAACTCTTTTTTCCCATTCTTTTGGCTGATTTCACTACATCCTGTCTTTGAATCTTCACTGTTAGACTTGTCTCCCTCTTATTCACCTTAATAATATAAACATTAAATGTACCTGGGACATGTATATGTGTCTCTCTGCTCTGGTTGGTGTTCCTCTGTTGGACTCTGCAGGTGATGTTGTTGCTGTGTCTCTTCTCCACAGTCACTCTGCTGCTGACAGTATAGAGGTCATCAGGACCTCTGAGGGTCTCTGTAGGTCCAGCAGAGAGGAGGTTTCCCTCAGCGTCCAACCACAGCAGCTCAGGCTCTGGATACCAGCCTGCAGACTCACACTGTAACACCACCCTGCTGCTGCTGATGGTGCTGTTAATCTCTGCAGCAGGTGGAGAGGCAGCACCTGAAAAAGAAAACAGTTTGTCTCGCTTATTTTTATTCACATTATAGCTGATGGATTGTGATGATAGTTCTGACATTAAATTGATGATGATGATGATGATAATAATACACAAAAACTATATTACTACTACAACACCTGAAAAAGAGTACATCTCAGCAACTAAAAGCTGGATTTCCATATAATTTGTTGCTTTTCTTTTCTTCTACTTCGCTAGTTGACATTTTTGAATGGACTGTACAAGACTTTACCAGAGACGGATAGAGACAGGGACAGGTGTATCTGCCCAATAGATATGCTGTGGATAATGGGTACGGATTATTAGTGTTGAATTACCTTATCCTTAAGATAAAGCTGCCTGGAATTTGTTCAGTTATTCGGTGGAAGATGTCTAGCATTGCTATACATCTGGGTGTATGAAAAAAAACATTGACTGAGGCATTTTTTGTACATGTTGATATGAAACAGTTAGGCTTACAATTCTGTGAGTTGTGAATGGTGTCTGGGATTAAACGCTGCAGTGAGTAAAATGAAATGAATTTAATGAAAGATCAACTATTTTAAACATAAAATGCATTTGAAACCATAATATGCTCACTTACCAACAACAAGCTGAACTGTAATTTCTTTATTTAACTCTGGGACAAAACATTTGTACTTTCCCTCATCAGACAGTTTGACTTTAGAGATTTTCAGTGAAATGTTTCCATTCTTCAGTTCATCTGTGAACAGAGATGTTCTTCTGGTGTAGGACGGATGTTTTTTAGACTCCAGGTCGACACTGTCACGCCACACAAGGACAAATCTGGGGTCTAAGTCAGGTCTCGCCCACTCCACTGTCATGTCAAAAGCATCCATAACAGGGTCCAGGTTACATGGCAACATGATGTCATCACCAATCAAAGCCACTACTGGCTGAAGCGGACCAATAACCTCTGACTGACCTGAAGAGAAGAAGGTTTCATTTAGTAACTAAAGTAAAAGATTGCAGCAAACACAAAATACATGTGCCTTAAAAAAAGCCGAAGAGTCACACTGTATTTGGACCACAAGCTCCACAGGTCACGACCAGGATTTCCACAGTTTTTCCACAGGCTTACAACCGGTTTACCAAGTACTGTGAAGTACTGTGTAAAAGACCTCTGATTCTTATTTAAAGACCAAAAGAAATCACACTTAATACTGTCTTTTTGCTTTCCTTTTTTCTTTTTCTCTAAGGATCCTAACTTTAGCTTTAACCCGAAACAGTCACATAGTACTGTATGGGGTAATGTCTGTGAAGGTTCTCAGTCATCGTAGTCAAAGGAGTTTGCAAAGAAAAGCGTCTGGACTTCTTTAAGTTGCTTGAAGACGTTTCACCTCTCATCCGAGAAGCTTCTTCAGTTTGGGGGGTAATATGGGGTAATCTTATGTAAATAGCACATATTAACATGACTCAAATTCAACTGCCATAGTTCAGTATTCACTTTGCTAGTCAACGTGAAAATTTAATGAAATTTAAACCACAACTGAAACAACATTATAATATCACAAATAAATTACAATATTTTGACTCACTTATTTATACAAAGCTGTGCTGATGACTGCTGTTATAAAATATGAATTTCTGTATTGCTTATATGTGTCCACTTTTAGACTGGAAACATTTTTCTTTGATGAAGCACAATAAGTAAGAAAGGAGGAAGAACTGCACTATTAACCCAACAGGTGGACCTGAAACCTTGTGTGTAAATCGTTGTTGTAGAAAAAGAAATAATAACTCTTTTACACTGATGTGTTTCACTTACCTCTGCAGGAGTATATCAGGGCAAAAACAGCAGCTGTGTAGAAAACCAGGACACTGCACCAATCACTCAGAATCATAAATGATCGTCGGGCTCTCATGTGGAGCATGGTGTTATTCTGAAAGTAGAGATGAAAAACCATTGTGAGGAAAACGTTTCCAGAAACCAAAACCTGTTGAACAGATGCAGAAAACATCATTTCATCAGAGGTCTAACTTGAACTCTGGGATTAAACTAAGATAATTGAAGTTAACATGGATCAATACACAGTATAATGATGTCAAAGGAGTTTGCAAAGAAAAGCGTCTGGACTTCTTTAAGTTGCTTGAAGACGTTTCACCTCTCATCCGAGAAGCTTCTTCTCAGATGATCCTTCTCGGATGATCCTATAGGTGTGAAAGCTTTCACACCTTGGCTCATGTGATTAGAGGATCACCAGGGGGTCCTTTGTCCCTCTTTGGGGGGAAACTCCCACTGGGTTTAAATCTGGGACTCTCGGCCATTTGACCTTAGAACTGAAGAAGCGAGAGAGGTGAAACGTCTTCAAGCAACTTAAAGAAGTCCAGACGCTTTTCTTTGCAAACTCCTTTGACTACGATGACCTGGATGACTGAGAACCTTCACAGACACAGTATAATGCTGTTTTCAATCGTGTTTGGTCTCCTAACTCACAGATACTATGACATATAAAAAAAATTGAATGTGGATTTCTGACTAGAGATGGCACGATACCACTATTTTATGTCTGATACCGATACCGATATCATAAATTTGGATATCTGCCGATACCGATATAAATCCGATATAGTGTAATTTACAATAAATAAAACTATTTCTTTAATATCTTGCTACATTTTGTATAAGTTCATACTCAAGTTTAAAAAAACAAAACAAAACTAAAGCTATTCTGTTATACCTGTATTCAAAAAATACAGTGCATCCAAAATATTTCATAGTTCAGCAATACTGATCAATCTAATAAATTTAAACCTACTCCATCCTTTCTATTCTGGTATTTTAAAGAGTACTTAGCGGAAATATTAAGCAACCTAACTAATAGGGTTGCAAACTCCCAGCAAAAAAAAAAAAATAGGGAACCAGCCCCCACCCTCCACCTCATAATGCTTAATTGACCTAATCAACTTTAATTTTAATCCATGTGTAAAAAAAAACAACAAAAAAAAAGCACAGAAATCAATAATTTTTCCACAATAATTAAATAGATTCAACATCTTTCTTCAACAGAATTGCAGACTGCACAGATGGTATCGTCCCAAAGGAAAAAGTACTATAGCTTACTAGGTTATAAATTTGACTTAATAGTTCCTATACACAATAATGGATTTCTATACATTTTACATCAGATGAAAACTTGTGTAAGATTCAGATATTTATTTATTAAAAGCTAGATATTTTAAATGAGAATAAGAAAGAAAAGTACACTCAGAAAAATTATGGTTCTTAAATGGTTCTTCAGATGTCTTCATGGTTCTTTAAAGAACCATCATACGTCAAAAAACCTTTTTATTTTGTAGATGCTTCTTCAGCTATTACAAATGGTTCTTTAAAGAACAAAAGGTTCTTCATCCTTAGCTATCTAAGTTTGATGGTGTAAAATGGCATAAATATTTGTTCACTATAATGAGGTTGTGAATTATACTGTGTGTTTTGTTTGTGTGCATGTGTGTGCGAAGGGGGAGGGCGGGTTACCCTTTAAGAGCAGATTATAGGAAACTGAATATTCAAATAAAAGTTAGAAATACTTGCTTAAAAATATACTGGTGGCAGGGATGGGGGCCAAAGCCTAAAGACCCTACCCCCAACACCCCTAACCCCGCAAACCCATTGATCACAAATAATGTGGTAATAGAATATGGAATTTATATGGACTATGGAATTTATTATTAAGAAGTTTATGAATATGATGAGTACACACATTCAAATACTGTACTTTAGTTTTAAATTTTAATAAAGTATTACTATTTTCTGCTTCAAGGCATTACTTTTGAGATTATTATACATATTAGAAAATATAGCATAATGATAATACTAGTTATTGTAAACTTTACAAACCACCCAGCAGTATGTAAAGTCAAATTATAAAATACAAGTAAATAACAATTGCACAACAGAATGTCAATGTAATGAACACACTTACTTAGTTTTGACAAAGCACACTGCTTAGGTAAATGCTCTGAGTACTTGTTCATCACTGAGCAATTTGTTAATATGTGCTTCGAGCCAAATAAATGAGAGAGGGAGAGAGAGAGAGAGAGAGAGAGAGAGAGAGAGAGAGTGACGTTAGAACACGTCAAACTATGGCAACCTCCCGAAAGAGAGGGGACGGGGGTCAATCGTTGGGATGCGCATGTGCAGAGAGATCGCGCGAGCTGCGGGCCTTGAACTTTCTAAGGGAAAAAACACTTTCTCACGGACGGTGACAGCGAAACGGAGAACAGTCTTCAGTACCTGCTGGTCTTTGAAGCTCTGGATTCTGGGACTGTTGGAAAAGGTAAAACATTTTCATTAAAACCTTTTTACTGTTTTGTTTTTGTTACTCGTCACTGTAGCTTGCTGTTAATGTTGTGCTAACAATAACGGTTAGCTATGTTAGATATGTTAGCCGTTGACGTTCACGCAATTTAGTATCGGTATACAGAACTGTTTTCCTAACAAAACCACTGTTATAATTAAGTGAAGGTGCTCTCAACTAATTTGAACCTTTGGCTTCTAAAATATGTGGTTCTATTGCGTGCTGCGTACAGAACGTAATGTCAGCTAGACGATATTAAAATTTATAATATTGTTAAAGTCACTAATATGGCGCCTGAAGCCTGTTTTGACATGAGCTCTGTGTCTGCTCTAGAAACTCAGAAATTCAGTAGAGCTGAGCCGTACATTAAATACTCACATGAGCCTGTACTTTGAATTCTGTAAGAGCTGTATAAAATACAGCAATGCATAAGTGTTTTGAATGAATAGAAATGTGACACATGAGAAGGTGTGACTGTTCCTGTATAACTTATTTTCGGACTAGTCGACAAGTTATGCTCCGGTCATTGATGTTACCAAGATGGATGTCTTTTTGTAATATAGTAAAATTTTCTTTGTACAGTTCATTTATCCACCATCGTACATTAAGCCAAGAAGAGGCCATTATACTAACAGGAGGTATCAACACTGGGCCAAAGTTCAGCACGTGGTTAAAGTTTGTAATCCAGCCAGGGTGTAAATATCACTCAGCAGCCAGAGCTGAAGCAGGCAGCATCAACACATAAATCTACTCTACCCGGCTTAAATCACAAGAGCACCTCTGACCAAAAAGCTGATTTTTCTCGTTTGCACAAATTAATTCAGATTCACTAACTCTGTTCACAGCTCCAACAAAATGAGGAAGAGGAGGGAGAAACACAATTAGATTGAATTACAATTGGATGGAAGTCGAGGACAAGGAGAAGGAAGCTTAGGATGAGGAGGAAGAGAAGCAGCAGAAGCATCTTTAGGGATATCTATGATGTCATTGAGGTTTGTTTCATTAATATTGTCCTCTCACAAAGAAAGATGACTTGTTTTAGTTCACCTACTTCCTGTATTAAATAGTTATTTGCAAAACGTTGTGGAAAACCACAGAGCAGGCACGTATAGTGCATCTGCAGGTAAATGAACATCAAATCTCTCAGACTAAAAATCTGTATTATACTTTTAGTCTTAAAAACACATGTTGTATATTTATCACCCTTATGATAAAACCCATGTCAGTCATTGGTTTATGGACTTTGTATTTTGAAGCCTCAACATTTGCTTTATTGCTATTACTATGGTTTTTTTTTGTGAGCCTTTTGGGACCATATTAGGATGAGGGATCCGAATCTGTAGCCGTGCACACTACTGTGTCATTTAGCGTGTATACGTAAGATTTGTACAGCAGATCCAAGTTGTGCCTTGAAAACAGGAAAGTCGTCTGCATAGAGGAGAACTTTAATAGCAGGCTTGTACAAAGTGAGGCTTTGTGCTCACATTTGCTGCAAACACTCGTTTTAATTCTGTTACCCTGTTTTGATGCAGAATTCACTTGAAATCACATAAGAACAGGACTTTCTTTTATAATGTGTTCTTGTGAATTACTTGATTTGACTTTCTGCGAGACAACAGTCGTCCGCTGGCTAAAAAGGTTTTCCAAATACCTCCACGTGATCAAGCCTGGATTTAGAAAAGAACAGCAAAAAAATCTGCACCTCCTGCTTCACATGCAATTTGTGTTTGTGTGTTCAGAGGTAGCGGCGAGAGGCGGGACCTCGACTCATCCAGCTGGAGAGCCTGATCAGGAGGCGTCGAACATTAACTCTGCTCTTCCAGGGCACCCTGCAGACTCGGCTGCTGGCAACAGCGAGGGAGTGCGGCCGTCGCTGGGATGACGTGAACGCCAAACAGGAGTCCATCACAGGTCGACTGCAGGTATGCGAGTCAGACCTTCTGAGGAGGGTTTCACTTTTCTCTCTTCTTTATAATTGACCCTTGTTTTCTCTCTCTCAACTCCTTGTCTCAGAGTGGGAGGGATCTGAAGCACAAAGGGAGGACCTTATCGTTTGGTTGGCTGATATGGATGTCCACCTGAGTGAGGTTGACCAGCTGACAGGAAACACCTGTGAAAAGCTGAAACAACTGCAGGTGTTGGGGTTGTTTTGATATGACATATATTTGATATGATACATACGTCAGAGACATTATCCTAAACTGGACTAACAAAGGACAATGAGTCCAACATGAAACTTACCTTACATAACGTAAGGCTGAAGTTCATTGATAATTTTAATCAAAAACTTGTTGTTGAAATATTTTTACTGAACATGCAAACATCTGCTGATGAAAATGTCTTGATTTATTGGTCTGTTATGAAGCTATTGCTATTTCTAATATGTTTTATCACTTTCTGATGTTTTATTAATTAAACAATACATGTATTAATTGTTGTGTTATCTATATATATAGTATTTACATATATTTATTTATATTATAGTAAAAATGTTTAATTATTATTGTTTAACCTCCTAAGACCCGAACTCTTCCATGGCATGCATTTTTAATTCCTCTTTGATATTTGGGCATATTGCGGCCCGATGAATGTAAAAACAAAGAATTACCAGATTTTTTTTTTTACCTTATTTTTGTTTTTAAGAAAAATAATATGAGGATATTCGTTTAAAATTTTGATAGAACAGTAGCAGTATAATGTCCTCGTAAGTGGATATCAGGCCCTTGTAGAGCAAAATTGAGTATTTTGGTCTAAATAACCCAAAATGTGATGTCCACATATGTGGACGCCAGGTCCTAGGAGGTTAAATGACTAATATGTGACATGTATTAGTAGTGATGTTGTGCTGAGAGTTAAAATGCCTTTTTGTCTTTTGGTATATTACGAAATGTCAATAAACCATTAATATATGTCTATTCTGTGCTCGTATTTATTTTACCCTACTCAAATTCAATTTATGATACATTTTTATTTTGAAAGATTTATAATGGTTCTTTAAAGAACCATTTCAAAAAAGGTTCTTTAAAATGGTTTTTTAAAGAACCATTTGAAGGACATTTTTAAAAATGGTTCTTTAAAGAACCATTTTTAAAAAGGTTCTTTGAAAAACCATTAAAGGTGCCCCAAAGAACCATTTCTTGATGGTTCTTTGGGGCACCTTTAAAGTTTCTTCAATGAACCACTGAAAGAAATGGTTCTTCAAAGAACCATTGTTTGAAAGGTTCTTTGTGGCACCAAAAACGGTTCTTCTATGGCATCAGTCTAAAGAACCACTTTTGGTTCCAGTTGGCACCTTTATTTTTCTGAGTGTATGTCTTTGTGCCCCCCTTTCCCTGTTAATGCCCTATCTGGCCCCCTGGCAAAACTTTGCTAGATCTGCCCCTGCACAGTTACCAGCTGTCAGCTACGTAGAAAATAATCCTGGTGTAGAAATTAATATTAAATAAATTCTAACAACAGCTTAAGCATTCTGCTGTTGTTTATCTACTGGTTTCTTCTTTCTGGCGCAAAGTGGGAGATAAACAAACAAGAGCGACGGAGTCGCGACAGAAAAGCCGATCAGCTGATCATTGATCAGTTTCATGATTGAAGTAGGAACAGGAGAGGGAGGGGAGATAATGAGAGGCAGTCGCTACATATATCAGTGCTTTACAAACATTCAGAGATGAAGTTACACACTTTCTCGGAGACAAAATGCCAGTTTGGAAGCACGTAGCGAGGCTCCAAATGCTCAACGAGACCAGAGGTCTCGCACGCCACACCCGCTCTATCACGTGACGCATATTCCTCCGACATGCTAAGGTTATGAGCTGGGTTACGCCATGTCACAAGTTTTGTGAGGTGCTTTTGTAATATTTAATGGATCGGATTCCTTTTTTTATTTTTCTCCGATATCCGTTCCAGTAATTTAGGTCAGTATCGGACCGATACCGATACATAATATCAGATCGGTCCATCTCTATTTCTGACAAAATAATTTTTTTACATTCATCACAAACAGGACAAGGCCTGTGTTGATGTGAAATAAAATTAAATTTTATTGTAACACAATTTTTTGCAACTGTTAACACACATCGTTGTGTGTTTTTTCCATAAGAGTTTTGTGTTTTGAGAATATAGTTGTTTTTCTTTCTGCTCTCTAATCAGTTTTCCTTACTTTTTATATTTTAGTCACAGCCTTCTTTATTTCTATAAAGAATATTAATAAGTAAGGAATCAAGTTAACATATTTTATTTAAAAAATTGTGAACCTTTGTGTCTCTGGGTACTTCGGCTTCCTCCCACCATCCAAAGAATGGTTGTCTGTCTCTGTGTGTTAGACTGGTGACCTGTCCACGGTGTACCCTGCCTTTTGCCCTATGACAGCTGGGATTGGCTCCAGCGCCCCCGACCCTGAGAAGGATAAGCGGAAGCGAATGGATGGATGGATTTTACTCTCCTGCTCTGCCTCTTATTTTCAGCCATAGTTGTATCAAACTTCACTTCACCCCTGCTGGCTCTGCATATTTTGATTAAATTGCATCCGCATCAAACAGGTGTGCACATTTGTGATTTGCTGTGTTTAAAAAGTGATATCTTTTATGTAGTTGTGTTTAGCTTTAGTCTCCAGTTGTTTCGATCATGCATCATCAGTGAATCACTGTGAAAAATGTGTTTCAGATTCCATAAACAGTTTAGGATTTTTGAGCGAATGGGAATTGGCGCCCCCTGCCGGACGTGACGACAGAGTTTCAAGTTCTCCTGCAGCGAAAGAATTAAACTATAACCACGGGAGAGATTAAATCGACGCAGAAACTGCGATTGGTTTGAGTTCAGATTTAAATCTTTACCATAAAAAGCCACATTTCTTTCCTGTGTGATATGTGTGTGCTTTCTGCTGCAGTCTGCACTGAGTTTAGTTTCACTTTCATCTACAATAAAAGAGCGATACAGTGGAGAACAGTTTTATTCCGACACGTGTTTACTTCAAATATGAGACGGTCTGTAAAGGGGATTTAAAGCTTTGTTAAGTCAGCATTCATATAAATATTAAAACCTATTGATCACCTGCGCACTTCCACTATCATTTCGAAGGCGGAGGCGGGAGCCATTCCCACGGGACACACACGACCATTTCATTTATTTGAACAAACAATAAGATTTCAATATCCAACATAGGTACAACATCTGTTTAAGCATCTGCATACCTGTTTCTCAAAGTCCTCTGCGTGATGTCAAGAAAAGGGTGAGGAAAAAAGCTCTTTCCGGTCACCTGGAGCTAGTGTTCCGTGTTTCCTGCCCCCCCACCTCTCTCTCTCTCTCTCTCTCTCTCTCTCTGTCTCTCTCACTCTTTTTTTTCCAGAACAACGAACGTCTGAGTCACTGTTACTTTAAGCTGTAATATATGCAGTCTGATCAATGTGCATTTGTAATGTTTCATTTACAAATAATGTATACTTCCATCAACTCCAAGAAATCAAAGCTAGACTTTAAAAAAAAGATAATAAAAATAAAACACAAAAACCAAACAACATGTTTCAATTCTCCTGGTTTACTCTGCAGTATTTAGGTGTTTTGTTTTGTTTTCACGCAAAAAAATCATGAGAAATCTATAGGTTTTAAAGAGATGGGACTGTTCAAATGAAGACGTTTGCATATTTCTGTCATAGCAGTGTAAGATGAAAGGTAAACACAAGATTTATTCCAGGTGAGCACATGGACTTTCCCCCTTTGACTTTGACCTTAAGAAAGAGACTGTCAACAGAAGATCAGTCAGAGCAAAGACATACATACATGTTCCAGGTAAATCTAATGTAAGTTCATTATGTGACTGCCGTTAGCTATGCAGTTAGCTAAGTCTAAGCCATCTATTTTAACTCCATGTGTTTCATCATTTCAAATTATTTCTTTCATTGTTGTTAGAAAATTTACCTCACGAATTGGGACACAGAGTAGCAAACTCTTTATTTAGTTGCAAGCAGGAAGGAGGAGGAGGAGGAAGCTGAAAATGTAACTAAATTGGACTGAAAACATCACCCCAGGGTGGAGTTACACCCCAGGAAATATTACATTAACCAGTCCAAAAGTTTTACCAGTTACCACAACACACAAGCTTGTTATTTACGAGGCAGAGATGCAGCAAGTCTGTTTCAAAAAATTTATTAAACAAAATAAGGGAAAATAATATTGAGGTGCAGCAAAGAAATCAGCAAATGAAGTGTCAGGAGTGAGAATACCACCAGACCTGGAATTAAAACCAGACATTGCTTAAAATGAGAAGAGTTACTGCCACCATGTTGCTCTACTTAAAATAGCAGATCAACAGTAAACCTACAGAGGGGAGTGCCCAATGGGTGCCACGAGTTACTCACCCGTGATGTCACATTGCAACTGAAATTGTGTACTTGTACATGTATAACTGTGTTCTGGACAACAGGATAGCAGAGGAGCCACACCAAAGTCTGAGAGGAAGAGAGAAACATTCCATCAGCTTACTGGTGGTGGTCAGAGGGCCCGGTGGTGCCAGTGTCCGGCAGCCTCGCCTCTGTCAGTGCGCCCCAGGGTGGCTGTGGCTACAATGTAGCTTGCCATCACCAGTGTCTGAATGTGTGTGTGAATGGGTGGATGACTGGTTGTGTAAAGCGCTTTGGGGTCCTTAGGGACTAGTAAAGCGCTATACAAATACAGGCCATTTACCATTTTACTGTAAAGAGTGTTGTATCACTTTAACTTCAGAGAGTGTTGCATAACTTTAATAATTTTTCACTCAGTTGTCTTCCATCCTTTGCGTCCTTCAGTAATGAAAATATAAAATTAGTTTGGCCACTATTGCTTTTGTTTTGTTGATTTTATTGTTGCAGTTTGTTTGTTTTGTTTTTCTGTTTTGTTTTTTTTTCCAGTGTGGAAACAGACACGAGGTGAATTCAGTTACTCCCAAATTTTTGTAGATTTTTTTTAAGTCCACTTTGTCAGGCTCCAGCCCCTGCAACCCTGAATTACACCAGCAAGACAATGGATGGATATTCACTGTGTTGCTAGTCACCCAAAAACAGCATTTTCTTTTAGAAAGAGACATTTATATCTAAAGTAACAACACCTGAAACAATAAAACCATAATAAATAAAATGGTGCTTCTTTTTTTTTTCTTTTTACGGTTAATTTTAAATGGTTTCCATGTCGGATTTACTCCACAGTAAATCTCTGGAATTAAATATTCTGGAGTTAGGCATAAAAGTGCGCAAGAGTTACATTCCGGGAGTTTATTTTTCACCTTATACTACAGTCAGTGTTGGGGAGTACTCTCAAGTGGTGTAATATTTAGGTGTTCATTCACTGGGTGCTAAGGAGTCTAATTCAACGCGTTGCTGGTGTCGTTTGTCTGTCGACTAATGATGTGCGGATCAATCCTGAAATATCGATTCCTCCGATACCAATCATTTATGTTCTAGAATCGATTCTCACATTACAATATCAATATTTTAGTAATTTAGAGGAAATTTGTAGTTTATCATTAACAGGAACACAGTGGAAAGAAACTATAACATTCGGATTGTCTACATTCAAAGGAACTACTTCCTCTTCCGCCTTTCATAGTCATGTGCGAAATACGGCTGTATCAATGTCTCCAATTACGCTCACAATGGCTGAGCGTAATTGGAGACATGTGCCGACTTATTTTACCTCCACAAACAGCTGAGACGTGGTTTGCGATACATGTGGCAAAAAAGTGCTCCAAGAGTGAGGTGTTGTGGCCATACTAGGGAGACATTCAAAAGTGCTGTTGGGGGTGGGGGGGGGGTAAATACATTTTACAGGGTTTATTTATCGGATAAAATACGTTAAATGTCACCGTTATTATTGGCTGGCCCGGAAACAGCGGGGGTGTCCAAATTCAGAGGCTGCTTCCACCTGAGGACCCGGCCTTCGCGGTCTAAAGAAAGCCGGGTAGTACGTCATGAGCTCCCTCGGTGGAGTGAACCTCTGCCGTCTGCTCCTTGCTATCTAAAATATAACCGGGCGCTGACATAAACACTCGACCGTCTCACACTTCTGTTTAGTCATTTTCTTTTTAACGTTTATTCAGCTGTGTGAAAACCCCGGAGGAACCCTCCCGAAGGATTAATAAAGTTAAATTTAATTTAATCTAATCTAATAACTTTAATCTCAGCCAAACCGATTTACTCACGAACAAATAAAACACTGAAAAAGCCAAACAATAACATTTTTAAGTTATCAAAGTGACTTATATATCATGTTTAACCCGAGTAGCGAAAGACCGCAGGGGTTTGAAAACGATGTGTCGGTCGGCACAGCTACATTCTCACCTGAAAATATGTTAAAAAAAATTTGCGACCTAGAAAGAGAAATAAGAGTAATATTAAAACTAAGTCGCTGCCGCCATTGTTAGAAACTGGAATTGGCTGGGCCACGCTATGAATTCTGCGATATGGTTTTTCAGTTCTGTTGTCCGGGTGGAAAATCAGGAGAAATTCGGGAGAATGGTGGCTCCGGGAGATTTTCTGGAGGGGCACTGAAATTCGGTATTCTCCCGGAAAAATCGGGAGGGTTGGCATGTATGGTTGTGGCAACATCACTAACCTTGTCAAACACCTCAGAGTAAATCATATCACAGAATTTGACGAGCTGAGGTGAACTGAAGAGGAGGAGAGGGACAGGTGCTGCTAGGGCGAGACAGACGTCTCTCACGGAGTCCTTTAGTGCTGCAGGCAGGCAAGGTGTTCAAATAGCGCACAACTTCAGTTTTTTTTATTTCTATATGATGAACTCTGCATTATTAAGTGATAAGAAGAAGTAATCTGATGTCCTGTAATCATTATGATGCTATAATTTGAGATACAATGAATAAAATAAGTTTTTGTACAAAGTATCGGTATCGGATCAGTATCGTCGATACCACCCTGAATATTACTTGGTATCGGATCGGAAAGAAAATCAGTGGTATCGTACATCACTACTGTCGACCGTTACTGAGCCTATCTGTGCTTCTCTCTTGGACTTTGACATGAAGGTGTTACGGCTTCCGTCGTGGGTTGGGATTATGATATGCAAATCTGAACGTGCAGGTGCGCCTCCAGGAGTGGTGGATCCCGAAGACGGTCCGCCAGGACTGGATGCTGTTCTGGAGGCGGAGTATAAGACGACACGGTTGAGGACGGCAATCATCCATCCTCGGTTTTACCCCAACCAACCGGGGCTGCGACATGCCCTGTGTTGCTTTGCTGATCCAGGAGAAAGTAGGGGTGGACCGCCTTTTCAGTTGGGTACAGTTTTCTCATGTTTAGTTAGGGAGGTAAGTGATTGTTGTTTGGTTATGTTATTTTGGGGCTAGGTAAGCAATCGCTCCCCTGAGTTAGTTTCCTCTTTTGTTTGTTATTTTGGCGTGGGTCCACCCCGAAGCCTGAGTGACTCCTGTGATCCCATTTTTTCGTTTTGTTTGTAAATAAACTATTTCATGTTTTAACTTATGGTGTGATGTGCTGCTTGGGGTCGAGCAGGGGATGGATCACTCTTCCGGTTGCGGTCGGGTTTCCTAGACCGGCCGTAACATAAACATGAGAAAACTGAACCCAACTGAAAAGGCGGTTTTTGGAATCGTTTAGAGCTAATTATTTTTGTAGAATTTGCTTAATTGATTAGTCTTCAGCTCAATCAGTTTTCTCAGAGGATGACCCATGTTTAACTCTTAGACCACCAATTCTGAATAACCAACATTATAATAATTTGGTAGATGATCCAACACTAACATCTTCATTTGGCATAAAAAGAAAGAGTATACTTAATTCATTAAAATATTTCAATATCGCGGAAAATTTTGCCGTTGACATCGTGCATGATATTTTGGAAGGGGTTGGTCAATATGAAGTCAAGTTGCTATTTTAATATTTAATTGAATACTTCATCTCTAAAGATAGCTCGTTAAATAGGATATATGCTTTTAATTACGGCTATATGGAAAGAAAAAAAAAAACAACGAATATTAACCTGAATTTTGCAGGGCATGGAATAGGTTTAAATGCATCACAAACACTTTGTTTGATCACAAACATACCTTTGATATTTGGTGACCTGGTACCAGAGGATGATTTGCACTGGCATTTGTTGCTTTTGTTGTTGCACATTCTAAACATAGTTTTTTCATACTCTATCACTGAAGGAATGACTGTGTATTTAAAGCACCTGATTATTGAAGACCATAGACTCTTTAAGAAACTATACCCATCAAACAACTTAATTCCAAAACATCATTTCATGGTCCACTATCCAAGGTGCATTCGAAAGATTGGTCCTCTCATTCATATCTGGACCATGAGATTTGAAGCCAAACACAAATTTTTCAAAGACTGTGTTAAGAACTTTAAGAATTTGACTGTATCACTTGCAAGGAAACATCAGTTTGCATTAGCTTATCATTGGGAATGTATGAGTTTAAAAGCAGTTGAGTCTGGTCCAGTTAAAATGTGTTCACTTGAAACACAAGAATACTCAGAAATTATATCTCCATATCTTCATGTTGATTTACAGAACACTGTCAAAAATGAAAACATGTCGGTTTTCAGCAAGATAACTTCGATCATTTTGCATGATGGTAAAGCTGTTTTTGTTATGGTTGAGCATTAAACGTGTTTCCATGATCATTTTCATGCTTTTCAGGTAAATGAAACCATTCCTAAGAAGATACTGGTCCTAGAAAGGGAGAAATTAAGACATTTCAAATGTTTTGATGCCCAAATGTCATATGGGTGTGATTCACAATTGTATGTTGTGTCAGAGAGTTGCATTATTTAATTTGTTGGCTTAATGGAGACCTTATAGAGTCTTTCTCATGTTAACACTGCATTACAAGAAGTGCTTATTCTGTAGTCATTTTTTTCTTTAATTCATTTTTTTTCTTTCCCCAATGTTAGGCCTATCTGACCACACAATGTCTCAACTGTTTAGCTGCCATAATTGTTGCTGTTTTAATGTTGAATATTACACTATTACAGTGCTGTTACACAGAATGTATGTTAGTCCATGCAGCATTTAATTTTGAATATGATATTTTTGATAAATAAAATTCATACATATAATAATCAGTATGGTGTTTTGTAGTAATTTGCACCTAAAACCTTTTTTTCATTTGATCAGTAACACTATAAAAGAGTTAGTATCAAAATGAACTCTAGTTATGAGTTACATTTTACTCTTTATGGTAGTAGAAATTTAACTCCATGAGAGTTTAGTTTTAACTCCTATAAAGAGTTGAAAAATCAACTCCCAGAAAAGAGTTACTCTAACTCTGCACTAGAGTTCATTCGATGGTCATGCATGTACACTCAAATGTAGTTAATCTGAACTCCCAGAGAGTTTATTGCAAAGAGTAGAATTTGCTGTGTCATTTCATTTTAGTCTCTATTAGTTTGTTGTATTATTTTAAAATGGTGTGTATTTGAAGTGTGAAAAATTTAAGCTCAGAATACATTATTGTTCTGTTTCTATGTACCACTAGCCATTATAGCTCTTGTACGTGTGGGTTACAGACAAAAATATAAGAATAACATGGATGCAAAGGATGCGATCACTGGCCTTTTACTTTTACAGCCTGCCAACAATGGCCCCAGGCCTACACAATCAAACAGTTGTGCACAATTGAGCACAGAGTGTTCACTCAAATACACCACATCCCTCTTTTCCAAGACTGAGTACCGGTCCACGAATCTAGCCATCTGAACCTGAAATCCTGCAGTGCATCACATTAATTCAATCTTATTTCAGTGTGCATATTTCATATTTCAAAGAACAACAAGCATATTACAAACAATTTCAAGAGTTCTGTTTCCTCCCCTTCAATCTTTCTCTCTTTTTTTTTAACTATTCATAACATTCTGCTGAACACCTCACATGAGCTGTCTTTGTGGTATTCTCTGTACTGGGCAGGGCATCTGACAGCTCTGCCACTTCTGGTGTAGCATGAAGGTTTATTGTCCATTGTCAAAGGAGGTGTATTGTGTGCGGTCATTTAGTGGGGGATCAGGTGACTCGAGGGTCTGATGAGGTGTCAACTCTAGTGCATCTGTTCATCTAGGTAACTGTCTCTGAACAAGTCGGGTGTGTTTTCCTCAGATGGCGCTTGTTCCTTCTCAGCACCCTGTACCTGCTGGTGTCTGCATAGTGTGTGGTTTGGACCTCTGCTGGACAATGAGTGCTCTCAGTCGCAGTGTGTCTGCATGTGCACGGTATCTCCTGGTGTCAACACAGACAGTGGCTTGGCATGCTGATCATAGAGCTGCTTTTGGCGAGTCTGCAAGTTCTTCATTTTGTTGTGCATCGGCTGAGGGGTGGACTGTTTCATCATGGCACTGGAGCAAGGAAGTGTGCTGCACAGGAACCATGCTATTATCATTTTTTCCGGTGACATGTCCTGTCACTGGCATGTTTCTCAGTGACAATAGCACCAGATGTGGGTCAGTGCCTGTCTGCATTGCGTTTGTCATGTTTGGCTAAAGTGAGTGACCTGGATCTGTCATGACATTGCAGAAGATCTAATTTCATGGCTGGCAAATGGGACATGATTACTCACCAGCTCTCTGGAGATACTGTGTCTGGTGAAAACAGATTTTATTTTCTGAGTTACTGTGCAAGCTCTTTTATCTGGAATGTTAAGCACTTCAGGGTATTTGGTCAGGTAGTCAACTAGTAACAGATACGACTGACCGTTCAGGTCGAAAATGTCTGCGCCAACCTTCATCTATGGCAGTTCTGGTACCTGATGTAGGATGAGAGGCTCTCGCTTGTGTGTGGGCTGTGGCTGCTGGCGCTTCACACATTTCTCTATCATTGTCTCTATATCCTGTGCCATGCCAGGCCAGTAAAGGATTCTCCTTGATTTGGCCTTTGTGTGCTGCAGTCTTTGGTGTGTGAGATGAAGCTTCTCCAAAATCCCTTTCCTGAAACCCTGGGGTATGATGATTTTTTCTCCCATAATGACAATGCCATTCTGTACGCTGATGCTGGCACATTGTCCAGTAGCAGTGTCCTGTCCAGACTGCATCTCTTTGTGAGCCAGCCTTTCGTGTGTTTCCCACACACATCCTGTCACACACTGTCTCCTTCTTTTGCTTCCTTCAGCTGCCTAAGTGTTTCATCACTCAGAGCATCTGTTGCTTCTAATCCATACACAACTTTCTCATCACAGGTGTCCACACAAATACAGCACAATTATGGTGTTCATGTAATCCCACCTTCAGTAAATTCATTATGATAAATATATGTGATTTAAGGAGCAAACTTTTTTTATATAAGAAAAAATTAAAAATATATGTCAAATGTTACTGTTTTATCTATTATTATTATTGTTGTTGTTGTTGTTGTTATTGTTGTTGTATTTATTTATGTTAGCTACTATCCATGATTCAACAAGATACTAAAGCACACTGACTGCATGACAAAAAGCTGGACAATGAACAGATATCTGTAATGATAAATGTAATTTATTTATTATTATTATTAATAATAAATGTATTAATAGATTATTTTAATAATTCTGATGAACATTAAGAATAAAATGACAATCAAGTTAATTTTGAGTCATTATTTCTTAGTTCAAACTGTAGTCTGTGGACACTGCTGTATACAATATCAGTTCAATGTTTAAGGCGATGTCACTAAAAGGATCACAAAGAGCCTGTATAGATGGATATTATTCCATATGGTCAGTTTTGTATAACAATGTAAGGGAAACCAAAGACCTGCAGCTCCATGTGTTTTACATGTTGAACAAGAGGCCATGATATGAAAAAACACCAATGATGATTAAATGAATAAACTAATTATTTAACCTCCTACCTGGCGTCCACATATGTGGACATCACATTTTGGGTTATTTAGACCAAAATACTCAATTTTGCTCTACAAGGGCCTGATATCCACTTACGAGGACAATATACTGCTACTGTTCTATCAAGATTTTAAACGAATATCCTCATATGTGGCTCTTATTTTTCTTAGAAACAAAAATCAGGTAAAAAAAAAATCTGGTAATTCTTTGTTTTACATTCATTGGGTCCCAATCAGCCCAAATATCAAAGAGAAATTAAAAATGCATGCTGTAAAAGAGTTTGGGTCTTAGGAGGTTAAAAAACTTAAAAACCACTAAAGAAAAACCAACATTTCTAGGATTGAGATTGAGTTGTATGGTCACACTAATGCAACTCAACAAATCTGTGTATGCTAAAAGTTTTACACCTTTGTATGTTACAATCTTGAGTCAAGCTTATTAGGACTTTGGCATAACAAAAACAACATCACAGCAAAAGTGA